>NC_138778.1:102749343-103024343 GCF_965119305.1 Pelophylax lessonae
AACTTCTGGAGAGAGAGTTAGCTGCACTAAAAGTAAAGGGGCTGAATAATTTCGCACGCCCAATTTTTCAGTTTTTTATTTGTTAACAAAGTTAGAAATATCCAAAAAATTTTGTTTCACTTCATGATTGTGTCCCACTTGTTGTTGATTCTTCACAAAAAATTACAGTTTTATATCTTTATGTTTGAAGCCTGATATGTTGCAAAATGTCGCAAAGTTCAAGGGGGCCGATTACATTCGCAAGGCACTGTATATATATGTCTCCTATCTGGCCAGGGCCTTTCAGTGTAATTCGATGAGATAGCACCCATCTCCTAGAAACTGTGCTACAGCAGAATATCCCCCCCCCCCCTATCATGCTCAGAGGTGGGTTGATTTTTAATCCATTTGATGAACATTCATCTGGTAAAACAACTGTAAAACAACTGTACCATGTTAACCTGTTTCTAATTTTTGAATAACACCACATGCTTACATTTGAAAAATGGATTTTTGTAAAATCTTACCGTAAAATCCTTTTCTCTTAAGCTCATTGACAGACATAGTCCTCCTTGATTAATATCAACTCGGGTATACTGCCCTCTACAGGAGTAGGACTAGACAGGAAAGAAAACGTTCTGGCCACACCCTAGGGGCAGTCCCAGAGGGTATATCCTCTCACTTCCTGCTACAGCAAATCAGTTATGTCACAAAGCAGTGTTTAGAGAATTTAACCCAACCCAACTCAAAAACAGAGGGGCGGGTACTACGTCTGTCAATGAGCTTAAGAGAAAAGGATTTTACGGTAAGATTTTACAAAAATCAATTTTTCTCTGTCGCTCATTGACAGACGTAGTCCTCCTTGATTAATATCAACTCGTGACGTCCCAAAGCAGTGCCACAAATGAGGAGTGGGATAACAGAAATCAAAATCCAGAAGGCCCAACCGGAGCCAACCAGAAGCATCAAGGACTCATTGAGCAAAAAGAGGAGACCTAAGTGAAAAAAACCCAACAAACCCTCGATGTAGACTAACGGTCTCCTCAAATTGCGGCCTGCAAAACCTTGTGGCCAAATGAGGCATCCGACGATGCCATCACATCAACTTTATAAAATTTTGTAAAGGTATGAACCGACGATCAAGTAATCGCCTTGAAAACCTGGACCCCTGATGCCTGATGGTGGAAGGCCCAGGAAACACTAAGCGCCCGAATAGAGTGCGCCTTAACAGGGAACGGAGGATTCCGACCCTTAATAGAATAAGCCTGTACCACTGTCTGTCTAATCCATTTGGAGATAGTCGCGGCAGATGCAGGCAACCCCTTTCTGGGGCCATCCGTGATCACAAAAAGTGAATCCGTCTCACGGAACGATTCAGTAGTCTTCAGGTATACCCTGATTGCCCGAACCACATCCAAGGAATGCAACGCATATTCCTGAGGATGATTGGGCTTAGGACACAAGGAAGGTAGCACAATATCTTCATTCAGATGAAAATCTGAAACCACCTTAGGAAGAAAGGATGGCTTCGGATGAAGAACTACCTTATCCCTATGAACCACTAGATATGGGGAATGGCATGATAATGCAGCCAGTTCTGACACCCTGCGTGCAGAAGTGATAGCCACCAAGAAGGCCACCTTCTGGGATAATGTAAGCAAGGGAATCTCCCTGATATTTTAAAAGGGAGGTTTCTGAAGAACCGACAAACACCAAATTAAGATCCCAGGGCGGTAAGGGCGCACGCAATGGCGGAGCCAAGTGCCGCACCCCCTGGACACCAAGGAATGAGTAGCCCAAGGCTTCTGAAAGAAGATTGCTAATGCTGAAACCTGATCCTTGATAATGCTCAAGGATAGTTTCTGCTCAACCCCCTTTTGCAGAAAAGCCAAGATTCGGGTCACCGAATAGGTACGTGGGGGAAATTCCAAAGATTCACACCACGCGATATAAGTCTTCCATGTGCGATAATAGACTTTGCTGGAAGTCGCTTTCCTTGCTTTAATTAGAGTAGGAATAACTGAAGCTGACAACCCTTTGTCCTTCAGTACCTGGGTCTCAATAGCCAGGCCATTAAAACCAGCGACTGTAAAGCACGATGGAAGATCGGTCCTTGAGACCGCAGATCCTCCCTGAGAGGAAGTCTCCAAGGAGCGTCCGCGACTAGCCTGTCCAAGTCGGCGTACCCGGCTTGACGAGGCCAGCCCGGAATTTCCAGGATAACTGGAGTTCCCTCCACCTCTATCCTGCGGAGAAATCTCAGCAGCATTTTGAGAGGGGGGAAGACATACAGTAGCTGATACTGCCTTTACAGGCCGTTCAGCGCGTCTGCTGCGTCCGCTAGAGGATCGCGGGTGCGAGCCCTGTTGAGCCAACCTACCAACAGATCCATATCCGGGGTGCCCCAATGAAGGGACAGCTGGTGAAATACCTCTGGATGAAGAGACTATTCCTCTTGATCCAGAATCTGACGGCTGAAATAATCTGCCTGTCCACCTCCGTGATAAATATCGCGGAGAGAACTGGAACAACTGTTCCCCCAATAAGAATGTTGGCCACTTCTATGGCCGCCAGGGCACTCTTGGTGCCCCTTGGTGATCGACATAAGTCATGACCGTGGCATAGTCCGATTGGATCCGAACCGGGCTGCCCTGGAGCTGCTCGGTCCAGTAAATCTGATCGCTCTCAGTTCCAACACATTTATCGGTAACCTGGAATTTATCAGAAGAAATGACTTCCCCTGGCTGAGCATCGGAGACCGAAGCCACCAGACCAGAGCCTCCCTGGTCCGCTCACTCAATCGGATCCGATTGTCCAGGGAATCGGGATTCCGATTCCTATATGGGAAGAATCTCCTCCTTGGAGAATTCGGGTATGAGACTGGGCAAACGGTACTGCCTCTAAGGAGGCGACCATCAATCCCAGCCAGTTGACGGACAGCAACATCCGAATCATTGACTGAATCTTCTGGAGTCTCTCCGCATGGAGAAACACTCTTGCCAAGGATGTATCCAAAATTAGGCCCAGATAGTTCAGTCTCCTGGTGGGAACCAGGGATGGTCTTTGGGAAAAGCAACGAAAACGCTGATGTCCTGCGAAGATGGGGATATGAAGATAGGCATCCTAAATGTCTATGGATGCCAGGAAATCCCCCTGATGCAGGGAGGCCACCACTGTATGGATGGACTCCATCTCTTCCAAGACCAAAATTGGACGCACCTAGCCCTTTTTCCTGGGCATTGTGAACAAGTTCGACTAGAACTCCTCCAAGTAAATGGGAACTACCACTGCTTGTTGTATCAAGCTGTCCCCCGCAAAGCTTTTTAAGCGACCCGGGGATGCTGAATATTGGAAGGGAAGAATCGCACCGGTGGAAGTGATCGAAACTCGATCTTGTATCCCGACCATATGACCTTGCGAACCCCTTTATCTGGGATTCTGGAAAGCCCTGGATCCGGAAACCGGTGAAGACGTCCCCCCACCCCAGAGATGGGTGGGGCCCATTCTGTCAATCCAACGGGATAACAGTGGTTTTATTTAGTCTGGAAATCGGTGAGTTTTGGTGATACCGTCCATCTTTGAAATGAGGGATTCCTCAAAATGATAGCGCCTAGCAATACGTTTGGAAATAGCAGGGGCTCGTTTACGGACGACCCCATTTGGAAGGGAAACCCTTCGCCATTTTGGTAGGCTTGCTAGTACCAAAAAAGGAATATGAGTCTCGGCTACCTCTGCCGGTGTAACCTCAAGATTTAAGGTTTCCCGGACAGACACAACTAGTGCTTCCACCAACGCTTCTTGTGCTATGGCGGAGGCAGAAGCGTCCTCCTTACTGTCTGAGGAGACCGTACCTGAGACAACAACCCCAGAAAAGGGACTGCAATGACCAGCTCAGAATCCGTATCTGAGGTATCAGATGACATAGGGGTAGGCGGGGGTCGCTCTTCTTGACCCCCGTCCCTGACAGGCTACCTCCACCCGGGATACCAAAGACTCCAAAACGCTGATAATGCATCATCACAAGTGGGGTACTGGAGGGTCCTGCGGCCACCCTGAGGGGATCAGGTGGGGATACATGTGTGGCAGGGTTCATGTAACAAGACACTTGCCAGCAAAACACAAAAAAATAAATTGCAAGAAAAAAACATTTTTTTTTTTTAACTTAGTCCCCCAGCGCAGTAGCGCCCCTCAGTCTACCTGCTTGGACCCCTCAGAAAGAGAGAGAGAGAGAGAGAGAGACCCCAAGGCTCACCTGATGCACAGAAGTTTCTTATCAACCTGCTTCCAGCACTGTCTGTTACAGACAGGAAGTCTTTGGCTTGCTTTCCCTGGCCAAGGAGGCGGCTCCGCCCCTTTACGCGCCTTCCGGCGCCTCCCAATTACTCCACGAGGTGTTTGGTCACCTCAAACATGGCCGCCCCCATGCTGGAGACACGAGGCTACGCCAATATGGCGGCCTCATGCGATCTGCAGGAAAATGGCGGCGGCCTGTGTAGGATAGCGGCGGCTTGCAAGCTAGCAGCGGCCTGCGGGATGTGTGCATTCGGCCTGTGCGGCCTGCGGAAGTGCCTCGGCCTGCGGGAGGTGTCCTCGGCCTGCAGGAGGCTGTGTGGCCTGTGGAAGTGACCGGCTTTCTGGAGGGATGGCGATCTGTGGCTGCAGTAACTCAGGCATAGGCATCGGCCTGTGTACACACTAGACAAGGTAGGATACCTCTATACCTCACTAGTAATGCCTTTTAGTAGTCTGCCACTGACTTCAGTCACCCTTACAGTCATATAGTGACTTTAGATCGTCAGCTCCCAAACCAAGCCTCCTGGTTTCTATTCACAAAAATCACACTCAAATTGGAGGATCTGTGACCTGTTATAGGATAGAGGGGAGACCCAGAAAACCGAGTGTCCGACCATCCCAGAGAGGGGCCCGCGTCCACCAACAAACCCGACAGGGGGAGAGGGGGAACATTCTACTCACCATACCGGAACCAGGCGGGCGCCAACTCCTGACAGAAACCCTCTCCACCGGGGTGGGGGGCTGTCGACCAATACGGACGCCGTGACTCTGTTGGTCATTGGCGTCCAGGCGAGACGTTTAACTCGCAGGTTCAGTCCCCGTCCAGTGGGACTATGTCGCGGCCGACCCAGCGCGGAGCTATGGCCTGCACGCGCTCATAGGCTGAACTGGGGTGACCACTGGATCTCAACATCCAGCCCGTCACCCAGTTTCAGCGTACTTGCTTGAAGATCTCACAGGAACACTGGAGAAAATAAGCTGTCTAAAAAAGTATTTCTAAAAAAAAATCCTGCCAGGACCGAAGATCCTAGCAAGGAATCTAGGTCCTTACTCCTAACTAGACAGAAAAAAACGGAATTTTTGTAAAATCTTACCTGTAAAATTCCTTTCTCTGAGTCCTCCGACAGTCGCCGCCTCTTCATATTCGTCACATATGGGGTATTAGACTTTGCTCCGAAGGAGTAGCTAGGCAACAGAATATGTTAACAATAAAGCTTTAACATATCCCACCCTCAAGGGGTGGTCCCCTCAGTCAATACCCTCCTACTTCCTGCAACCATATCTCAGTTTTAGTGGAATAGCAGTAGAGTATACATTCAAACCCCAAAAGAGGGGCGGGGGCGGCGACTGTCGGAGGACTCAGAGAAAGGAATTTTACAGGTAAGATTTTACAAAAATTCCGTTTTCTCTTACGTCCTCCGACAGTCGCCGCCTCTTCATATTCGTCACATATGGGGACGTCCCAAAGCAGTGCAAACATGAGGGGTGGGAAACGCATCCGCGCCGAAAGGCAACGCAGTCTCCACATCAAAGAAAGGAACCTTACCAAAGGAAGGAAACCAGCTGGGCAACAGCAAAAATAAGTGCTCAACAGGAGCAACAACCCAGGAAAAGACAAAAAACCAGGGGATACAAAACTTATCCCAACAGCCAGGAGTCCCCAACAAGGGACCCTAGGGAACAGCCGCACTAAGAACCTTGCGGCCAAAGGAAGCATCCGCCGATGCCTGAACATCTACTTTGTAGAATTTTGTGAAAGTGTGTACGGTCGACCAAGTCGCCGCCTTACACACCTGGGCTACAGAAGCCCCATGACGACAGGCCCAAGACGTACTCAGAGATCTAGTAGAGTGCGCCTTCACAGGCACAGGGGGAACCTTCCCCTGCAAGGCATAGGCCTGTTCAATGGTCTGCCTGATCCATTTGGCAATGGTAGAGGCGGAAGCCGCCATGCCCTTCCGAGGACCCTCTGGAAGAACAAACAAGGAGTCCGTCTTTCGAAAAGACTCAGTCGATTTAAGGTAAACCCTAATCGCCCGAACAACATCCAGAGAATGTAGTCTCACCTCCTTTGGATGTTTAGGCTTCGTGCACAACGAAGGCAAAACAATATCCTCGTTAAGATGGAATTCCGAAACTCGTTTCGGCAGAAAAGAAGGATTAGGTCGCAAGACCACCTTATCCAAATGAACAACCAGGTACGGAGACTTGCAGGACAAAGCCGCCAGTTCCGACACTCTGCGAGCCGAAGTGATCGCCACCAAAAAGGCGACCTTTTTGGACAACATAGACAACGATATCTCCCTGATCTGTTCAAAAGGAGCACGTTGTAACACAGACAGGACTAGATTCAAGTCCCAAGGGGGCAAAGGATCCCTCCTAGGAGGAACCAGATGCCGCACACCCTGAATAAAAGTGCCAACCAAGGAGTTGGAAGCCACGGGACGTTGAAACAGAACGGCCAGCGCAGACACCTGACCCTTTATCGTAGCCAGCGCCAAACGCTGATCGACACCCGTCTGAAGGAAAGACAGCACACGGGAAACCGAGTACGTGCGGGGTGAAAACCCCCTGGACTCACACCAGGCAAAATAGGCCTCCCAAGTACGGTAATAAACCTTTCCCGAGGAAGACTTCCTCGCGTTGATCAAGGTATGAACAACCTCTGGAGAGAGACCCTTCTCCTTCAGGACCTCGGTCTCAACAGCCAGGCCGTCAAAGCCAGCGACTGTAAAGCAGGATGGTAAATCGGTCCTTGAGACAGTAGATCGTCCCGAAGAGGCAGACGCCAGGGGGCGTCGACCGCCAGATTCACGAGGTCTGCGTACCAGGACCGGCGAGGCCAGTCCGGTGCCACAAGAATCACCGTGCTGCGTTCCGAGTGTAACCTGCGAAGGAACCGGGACAGCAACTGAATCGGTGGAAACGCGTACATCAGCCTGTACTGATGCCACGGGGCCACTAACGCGTCCGACGCGTCTGCCCGAGGGTCGCGCGTCCTTGCCACGAACCTCTTCACCTTGTAGTTGAGGCGAGACGCGAACAGGTCCACATCTGGAAGACCCCACTTCGCGCACAACATCTGGAAGACAGCCGGGTGGAGAGACCATTCCCCCTGATCCAGGGTCTGGCGACTCAGATAGTCCGCCTGCCAGTTCTCCACTCCCGGAATGTGAACCGCCGTTATCGCCGGGACATGAGTCTCGGCCCAAGACAGAATGTCGGCCACTTCTCGAGCCGCTCGGGCACTCCTGGTGCCCCCTTGGTGGTTGATGTAGGCCACCGCCGTGGCATTGTCCGTCTGCACCCGAACCGGGCAGCCCTGCAGCCGGTCCGTCCAGCGATGAAGACAGAGCCTTATCGCACGCAATTCCAGAATGTTGATCGGGAGGGAAGACTCCCCCTCCGACCAGGTCCCCTGGGCGGACAGAACGCCCAGAACACCACCCCAGCCCGACAGGCTGGCATCCGTGGTGATTATCGTCCACGAGATCGGACGAAACGACTTGCCCCCGGACACCAACGGGGACTGGAGCCACCACAGAAGGTTTTCCCTGGTGCGATGACTCAACGAGATCTGAAGATCCAGAGATTGAGGTCGCCCGTCCCACTTGGACAAGATCTCCGCCTGGAGACCCCGCGTGTGAAACTGCGCGAAAGGAATCGCCTCGAAAGCCGAGACCATCAATCCCAGACATCTCATACACGTCCGCAGAGACGAGTTCGGAACGTCCCTGAGGGACCTGACTTCCTCCTGAAGAGTCCTGAGTTTGTCTTCCGGCAGGAAGACCTTCGCCTGCACCGAGTCCAGTATCATTCCCAGATAGGGAAGACGAACCGACGGACTCAGTGTCGACTTTGGAACATTTATCGTCCAACCGAACTCCTGCAGAGTTTGCATCGTGACAGACAGGTCCTTCTCCAGACCCTGACTGGTCGCAGACCGAATCAGAATGTCGTCCAGATACCCCAGGACAGAAATGCCCTGGGCTCTCAATAATGCCAGAACCGGTGCAAGCACCTTGGTGAAGACCCGCGGAGCCGAGGCGAGCCCAAAGGGCAACGCCACGAACTGGTAGTGATCCTCCGCAATGGCAAATCGAAGGTATCTCTGATGACCCTCGAATATGGGGATGTGAAGATACGCATCCTTCAAATCGATGGAGGCCATGAATTCCCCCGGAACCAGGGCAGCCACCACCGAGCGCAGGGATTCCATGCGGAACTTGCGAACCCGCACAGAGCGGTTCAGAGCTTTCAAGTCCAGAATAGGACGAACCTTGCCCTCCTTTCTGGGCACGGTGAACAGATTGGAATAAAACCCCCGAAATCTGTCCCGATGAGGCACCGGAACCACCACTCCCTGAGCCCTCAGGTCCCGCACCGCCAGGTGCAGATCCCGCAGGCGCTCTGGAGACAGTTGTAGATTTGAGGGAAAAAATCTGCTCTCTGGCCGAGAGAGAAACTCGATCTTGTAACCAGATCGAACGATTTCCAGAACCCATCTGTCCCGCACACGGGCCAACCAGGGCTGAAGAAAACCGAGCAAGCGTCCCCCCACCCCAAAACTGGGTGAGGGCGCCCCTTCAGGCCGAACTGTTATGGGCCGCAGGTCCGGATTGGCCGGACTTCTGTTTCCCAGACCAGGGTTTCTTCTGAGAGCCCTGGCCCTTGAACGGTTTGCCCTTGTAGTGCGGCCGAAAGGCACGAAAGGACCCCTGAGGGGGCCGAAAATGAGCATGCTTCTTCCCAGAAGCCCCCTTAGCCTTGGGGAAATGGGGCAAGAGAGTGCTCTTACCCCCGGTAATCCCCTTAATCAACACATCCAGGGACTCCCCAAAAAGGCGAGACCCATCATAAGGCAGATTGGCTAAGGTTTTACGTGAAGATTGGTCCACCGACCAACATTTCAACCAAACCAGGCGGCGAGACAACACCGCCACGCTGTGCACACGCGCGGCCAACGGAATCAGGTCCAGGTCCGCATCACACAGATACATGACACCCTGGTGGATCTGATCCACCATATCCAGGGTCGCCGCCGAGGCCGAATCGGCCACTAGGACGCGCCTAAGCATCTGCGTCCAACTTGCGATCGCCTGGGCCGCCATGAGAGAAGCAAACAGAGCCTTAAGCATAGAACCCGTAACAGAATAAGTATGACGGGCAAGAGACTCCAGTCTCCTATCCGTGGCATCACGGAAAACAGGGGATCCCTCTGCAGGGATCGCAGTGGCTTTGTTCAAAACCGCAATAGCATGATCCACTGGCGGAGGCACACACCACCGTTCATCAGTGGCAGGCGAGAAAGGATAACGCAGCTTAAATTTACTTGGTACCGCAAAAGGCTTGCGCAAATCGCGCCATTGGTCCTTAACAGCGCGCTGAAAATCAGCATTGCAGGGAAAAACCTGCGGCGTCCTGCGTTTTCTCTGCGTCCCATAAGCCGCCAAGGCAGCTGGGGGACACACCTCGTCCTGCAAACGTAGCGTCTGCTTAATGGAAGCAATCAACTCATCCATGATTGCAAGCTCTTCAGGCGAGCCAGGGGGAGAATTATCAACCCCCTCAACTTCAGCCTCTACCTCAGACCCCACTAGATCAAGAGAGGAGCGGGACCCCGATAGGGGGGTCCCCGCCAGAACAGCCCCATCACCTTCACCCTCAGAATCAGAGGACAGAGCAACTCTGGGCCGTTTAGTAGATTGAGCAGCCACCAGCATTTGCACCTGTGCAGCAAGGCCAGCCACAATCGTGGCCAAATCCCCCCCTGGGGGGGAAACAGCGGTCCCCTGGCTTTCCACCAATACTGTGGGAAACTTGCCCTCCTGAGAATCCATTGCCCCTGTATGCCAGACAACCAAGGGTTAACTGCCCCCTTACAGCAAGCGCGGCAAGCGCAGCCCACCGCACCACACTCAGGCACAATGAGACCCCCACAGGGAATATACAGACTGAATACAGGCAATGGAACACAGGAATAGAAGGATAAAACCTGAGGAGACTCCGCTGCTGCTGCTGCCTCGATCGGTGCTTCCAGGAGAGAGGAAGTGATGCTGCCAGGGCGCTCTATGTAAGCCTATGGAGGCTACAAGAAAATGGCCGCCGTGCATGTAAACCATGCGGCCGGAGCGGGCGCCGGTAAAATGGCGCCGTTTGGCGCCGAAATCGCCGCTCCACAGTGCATAAAATCACACACAATATTATCCCATTATATGGATACATGTTAGATCGCCGCAGCGATCGCTGTATATGCCCCAACATGCCATTAAAAACATGCCCCACAGCACACAGCTCCTCACACTGCCCAGCCTGACATACTCAGTGTCATACAGCTCCCCCCCCCCTTGCAGCCCACAGCATGCAGCCGAGATATAGGGAGACAAGCAGTGTGATTAAAGGCAGGTTACACAGTCCCAGACTGAGACCCCCCCCAGACAGACAGGTCCCCACATAGATACACTTACCTCACATGGCGTGGGGAACCCGCACAGGCGAACAAGCCGCTGCACATGAGGCAGGGAGAGTCGCAATTCAAGACGCACACAATGGCGGTTCAGAAACCGCACAGCGTCCGGTGAGGTAGCCACCTCACCAATCATCCCTGCACCGAACAGGGATGGGTCGTTCACCGTGCCAGGAGCGTTACCTGGCTGAACGCTCGATGGCAGACTGGGAAGCCACTGACCCACGACCTGCGACCAGGGGGATCAGCCCGAGACCCAGTCCGCATGATCCTCTTCGTCCGAAGAACTAACTAATGCTGACAAAAACAACAGCTAAGTAAAGGTAGAGAGAAAACTCAAACAAAATATCAAAAAGAAGAAAGAGTCTGGGACAAAAAGTCCCAGCACAGAGAGAGCCAGCCACTCCTGACAAGCTAGACATTAAAACTGAGATATGGTTGCAGGAAGTAGGAGGGTATTGACTGAGGGGACCACCCCTTGAGGGTGGGATATGTTAAAGCTTTATTGTTAACATATTCTGTTGCCTAGCTACTCCTTCGGAGCAAAGTCTAATACCCCATATGTGACGAATATGAAGAGGCGGCGACTGTCGGAGGACGTAAGAGAAAACTGATTTGCTGTAGCAGGAAGTGAGAGGATATACCCTCTGGGACTGCCCCTAGGGTGTGGCCAGAACGTTTTCTTTCCTGTCTAGTCCTACTCCTGTAGAGGGCAGTATAACCCGAGTTGATATTAATCAAGGAGGACTACGTCCGTCAATGAGCGACAGAGAAAATTTGTTTTATTGTACCTCTCTTTTCTGAATCTGCTAATAAATTCCTTTGTAAGGCCCCTTTCACACTTGTATGATCTGAAAGAGACTTTGCTGTGCGAATTTGCTGCAACTTCAACACGACTTGAAGCAATGCCTGTGTAATCTATGGACCTCAAGTTGCATCAAAGTCGGACCAAAGTAGTGCAGGGACTGACTTGAAAGTCGCACAGATATGAATGCTACTCACTGGAAATCATGGGGTATGACTTAAGTAAAATAAAAACCAATGCGCTACCAAATAACAAGTAGGTAAATATGGAACACTATATTGGGTAAAAAAAAAGAAACAATAGCAGCCAATCCCTGTAGTCTCACCACATACAAAATGATAATATACAAAAATAGATTGGCGCTAAATAATGGGAAAAAAAAACATATACGTGACCATAAATATGAATAAAGTGTGAAAGTGCATCAACTCATAACTGTGCATGTGTACACAATCAACATAAAGCAGGAAGTATATAGACATATATGTGCAAATAATATAAAGTGCATCAAATCTAATACGTGATAAAATGAATCATAATCTCACATATATGAATAATAGAAAAAATAGGATCACACATGTTCATACCCAGAAATGTGAAAAATTGTGAAAAAAATGTCCAAAAGTCCATACATTTCGTGAAAATAATAATCCGGTGATAGGAGTGACACCAGTGCAGAATCCCATAAACCACTATCTGACATTAAGTGCAATGGCCGCTCAGGTGAAAGCAAGATAACAGAGCGTTCTCATAAAGCAATCATTGGCTGAGGGGATTCACTCCATGGTCAATGTTTCTCCGCTCATGCAAAACAAATCAGGGTCTACATAGTAAGGTAATGATTTTATTTAGGTAAATAGTAACTTTACAGTATAGCAGAAATAGGTAAAACATGCGAGCAGAACTGAAGGGTCCCCGGATAAAGCATGAATATTCCGACTTCCGGTCTCGGCAGTAGTCCTGAAGTGACATCACCCGCCTCCTCCAGACGCGTTGCGTCACAAGCACGTGACTTTCTCAAGGGTTGGAGGCTAGGTGATGCTCGCCGAGATTAAACAACAAAACGGTTACCATAGGAACCACATAGTGTCCAATAATCGCATCACCGGACCTTTGGACCTTTTTTTACATTTCTGGGCATGAACATGTGTGATCCTATTTTTTCTATTATTCATATATGTGGGATTATGATTAATTTCATCACATATTAAATTTGATGCATTTTTTTTTTTTTTATTGTACATTATTTGCACATATATGTCCATATTTCTTCCTGCTTTATGTTGATGGTGTGCACATGCACAGTTATGAGTTAATATGCTTTCACACTTTATTCATATTTATGGTCACGTCACGTATGTATAGTTTTTCATCATTATTTAGCGCCAATCTATTTTTGTATATTATTATCATATGGGGTACAACTTGTCATGCAACTTTGTAGTCCCAAATCGCAGGACAAGTCGCAAAAGTGTGAAAGGAGCAATATAGAAAACAAAAGGTTTGTGTCATGTACAAAAACAATGCAAATTACAGAAACACTCATCGTAAACAACCAAGCTTCTACAATAACAGAAAAGTACACTTTGCAGACCATCCTTTTTAAGAAAAGCTATCAATCTGATTAAATGACTTGAGGAACAGCGGCCATTATTATAAGATTATTTCTGTTCCAGTAGCATCAAATTCCAATAAAGACCCATTGCAGATTTCAAGTCTGGGACATTGGGCAATATATAGAACAGAACAATTGTAACTTCTATAAGAGAATGGATAAATGCAGTTAATCATATCATAGCATATGAAAAAGTTATGTATGAAAGAAGGGGAAACCTACAGAAATATCAGAACATTTGGAGTAAATGGTGTACTATGGAAGGGACTAGTGCGAGATAGAGTAGATGAATAAAATGATCAACTTAAAAAAAAAAACTGTTAATGTAAATTTGTATTATTATTATAGTATTATTATAGTTTTTTGATTTTTTTTTTTGGTTCTGGGTCCAGAGATAGAAATGGTAGATTTGCATGACAACTGCATTCTAGGGCTATAGCATGTTACAAAATACTCTCAGCATTCTGTTAATGCTTCACTTAATGGACTTTTACATTTTTTTTTTTTAGAGAGAAAAATGACAAACACCTAATCAGCTGTTAAAATTTAAGGTTCGATTTTGTTAAATCTGAACATATTAAATTATTATAGGATTTATGTTCTATATTTACCAGTCACCATTCTTACTGCATAGATTACTGTATATTTAATCCTTGTTTTTTTTTTTGTTTTTTTTCTTTAAAGCAAAAAAAAAAAAAGCGTCAACAATAAAGCAACTTATTATACAACTAGAGAGCCTTTGTTCATAATAAAAACACATGTGAAAATAGTATCCTAAACAAGGCAAAAGGACCTACCCCCATCACTTTCCCACGTTGCTCAGCATCTTCCCACATGGAGTAGACAATGAATCTGCACATGTACTTTCCCTCTCGACCTTGCCGTTTCATTCGAACCATACACATCCTAAAAAAACAGATTACTGTCATTACAATGCACTTCAATACATTGTTATTTCACCAGTTCATCTATTGGTGACACGTACACATTCAGAAAGGCTGATTTCAGACTTGTACTAACATTGAAAAGGATATGTACTCCAATGTCTATGTACTCCATTCGTTTACAGTAGAAATGTGGTATTGGATTAGATGCTATAACCTCAGTTAAAGCGTAACTCCACTTTTGTTGAGAAAAAAAACATTCCCCTCTGGGTGATCTCTGTACATTACAAGGATTTTAACAAACTTTGTTGCAGATCCTACCTTTTGTTATTCTGAAGAAATCATTGTTTGTTCCTCTGTGTTGAGTGGGTCAAACGGAAGTGGTTTCATAATCAGCTGCAGGGTTCTAACGAGGAAAGCTGCAGGGCCTGCATCCCTTTAGATGTGTCCTATTGGGAGTATCTCACTAAAAATGACATTTTTGTTGCAGGGGATGCCAGAAATCTGACTTGTATCTTAGGCAGACTTCTGGCAAAATTGGTGAGCCAATCACACAAGCAGGAAATTATGTTTCTGGGGTGTGGTCAGTACACATTCTGTGTACAGAACAGCTCCAGGCCATATTGCATTGCATTTTCAGAAAATGACAACAGCTGCAGATTAAAAAGGAAAGGTCATTTTTAATATCATTCAATTACAATATGATTTGTGTCGCAATTGTATACGCTATATTGTTTTTTCTTTTTTTGCTGATTTTTTCCCCCACGAATGTGGAGTTACCCTTTAAAGTTCACCTTTCCAATCAAATTAAAATGCACTACGAATTTTAATTTTTTTTTAAAAAAAATAACGGAATTTTTGTAAAATCTTACCGTAAAATTCCTTTCTCTGAGTCCTCCGACAGTCGCCGCCCCCTCACAAGTCTTCACCAATGGGTATTGACCTTTGCTCCGCAGGAGTAGCTAGGCACAAGATTTGTTAGTAACAAAAGCTTTTAGCATAGACACACCCCTAGGGGCTGTCCCACTAGTCAATACCTCCCTGCACTAGCATTCCCAACTCAGTTTGGTAGCATAGCAGTAAGAGTACACAAAAACCCCAAAAGAGGGGCGGGGGGCGG
Source organism: Pelophylax lessonae (assembly GCF_965119305.1). NCBI lineage: Eukaryota > Metazoa > Chordata > Amphibia > Anura > Ranidae > Pelophylax > Pelophylax lessonae. The sequence goes on from NC_138778.1 coordinate 102,764,506, forward strand.
CGACTGTCGGAGGACTCAGAGAAAGGAATTTTACGGTAAGATTTTACAAAAATTCAGTTTTCTCTTAGGTCCTCCCGACAGTCGCCGCCCCCCCTCACAAGTCTTCACCAATGGGATGTCCCAAAGCAGTGTAGACATGAGGGGTGGGAGACGTAGCCCCAGAAACAGCAACGCAATACCCACATCAGAGAAAGGAACCTTACGCACAGTAAGAGAACCAGCTGGGCAACAGGAAAGTGCTCAACATGAGCAACAACCCAGGAAAACAAGCAACCCAGGGGTGAAACACCCCCACAGCCAAAGACCCATAAACAAGGGTCCCTATAGCACTGCCGCACAGAGAACTTGCGGCCAAAAGGAGGCATCGGCTGATGCCCAAACACCCATCTTATAAACGGTGGAGAAGGTGTGCACGGACGACCAAGTCGCAGCCTTGCACACCTGGGCCACCAAGGCCCGAAGCCGGAAGGCCCAAGACGTACTCAGAGATCTGGTAGAGTGCGCCATAACAGGGAAGGGTGGAACCCGTTCCTGCAAGCATAGGCCAGAACAATGGACTGTCAGATCCATTTGGCAATGGTCGCCGCAGACGCCGCCATGCCCTTCCGAGGACCCTCAGGAAGGACAAGGAGGGAATCCGACTCGCGAAAAGAAATAGCGGACGACAGGGGGAACCCTGAGCGTCCGGACAACATCCAAGGAATGCAAAGCAACCCCCTAGGATGCACGGGCTTCGCACAGAGCGAAGGCACGACAATGTCCTCACCAAGGCGAAAGCCAGAGCCACCTTAGGGAGGAAGGATGGGTGAGGTCGCAAGACCACGTTACCCTTGTGAACCACCGAGTAGGGAGAACGGCAGGACAACGCCGCCAACTCTGACACCCTGCGAGCCGAAGCGATCGCCACTAAAAACGGCAATCTTTTCAGACAGCAGAGACAAACGATATCCACCTGAAGTTGTCAAAGGGGACACGCTGCAACATGGACAGAACCAAGTCCAAGTCCCAAGGAGGTAAGGGCCCCCTCCGAGGAGGGGCCAAAAAACGCACACCTCGAACAAAGGTGCGAATGAGGAATGAGACGCCATAGGGCGCTGAAAAAGAACAGCCAGTGCAGAAACCTGGCCTGTTATCGTGGCCAGCGCCAAAAGCTGGTCCACACCAGTCTGAAGGAAAGCCAACACTCTCGAAACCGAGTATGAGCGAGGGGAGAACCCCCTGGACACACACCAGGCAAAGTACGCTTTCCAAGCACGGTAATAAACGTTACCAGACGAGGCTCTTTAGCTGTGAGTAGAGTAGGAATGACCTCAGGGGAGAGACCCCCGTCCACAAGACCTGGCTTCCAACAGCCAGGACGTTACAGCCAGCGACCGTAAAGCAGGAAGGAAGAACGGTCTACGAGACAGAAGGGCTTCCCGCAGTGGCAGGCGCCACGGAGGCACGACAGCCAGATGAACGATGTCCGTGTGCCAGGACCGGCGAGGCCAGTCCGGTGCCACCAGAAACACCGCATGCGGATTTCAGGCCAACCTGTGAAGGAGCCTGGATCGCAACTGAAGTGGAGGAAAGGCATACATCAGACGATACCGATGCCAAAGTGCCACTAACGCGTCCGAGGCGGCCGCCCGAGGATCGCGCGTGCTTGCCACGAACCTTTCCCCCAGGTTGTTCAGCCGAGACGCAAAACAGATCCACATCCAGGGATCCCCACCTCGCGCACAGCATCTGAAAGATTTCCAGGTGTAGGGACTAATCCCCCTGGTCCAGGGTCTGGCGGCTCAGATAATCGACCTGCCAGTTCCCCACCCCCGGAAGGTGAACTGTCGTGAACGCCGGGACGTGAGTCTCGGTCCAGGACAGAATGTCGGTCACTTTTCGGGCCGCTCGGGCACACCTGGTGCCCCCCTGGTGGTCGACGTAAGCCACCGCGGTGACATTGTCCGTCCGTACCCGAACCATACGGCCCTGAAGTCGTTCCGACCACTGGAGAAGGCAAAAGCTGTATCGCTCTCAATTCCAGAATGCTGATCGGAAAGGGAGGATCCCTCCTCCGACCAAGTTCCCTGGGCAAACAGGTTGCCCAGAACACCACCCCAGCCCGACAGACTGGCAGCCGTGGTGATCACCGTCCATAGCAACGGACGAAAAGACTTGCCCCCCACACCGCCGGGGACTGGAGCCACCACAGAAGATCTCTTCTGGTTCGGCGCTCAATGAAACCCTCAGATCCCAAGACTGAGGATGCATTTTCCACTTGGATGGATGCCAGAATCTCCACTTGGAGAGACCGCGTGTGAAACCTGATCAAAAGGGAATCGCCTCGAAGGCCGAGACCACTAACCCCAGGCACCGCATACAGGTCCTGAGTGAGAAGGAACGGGTGTCCCGGAGGGACCTGACCTCTTCCTGAAGAGTCCGGCAGGAACACTCTAGCATGAGCAGAGTCCAGAACCATTCCCCGATAGGGAAAGCGAAACGAAGGAGACAGCGTCGACTTCGGAACGTTGATGGTCCAACCGAACTCCTGAAGCGCCCGTACCGTAGTGGACAGGGCGTTCAGCAGGCTCTGACTGACACTCGATCTTAACAGGAGATCATCCAGAACACCCAAGACCGCAACGCCCTGGGCTCTCAACAGGCCCAGAACAGGTGCCAGCACCTTGGTAAGAACCCGTGGAGCCGAAGCGTGACCGAAAGGTAACGCCACGAACTGGCAACGGTCCTCCGTAATGGCGAACCGAAGGCACCTCTGGCGACCTTCGAAAATGGGGATGCGTAGGCACGCATCCTGCAGGTCGACAAAGGCCAGGAATCCTCCTGGGCCCAGGGTAACCCCACCGAGCGCAGGGATTCCATGCAAAACTCCCGAACCTGCACAAAGCGGTTCAGAGCTTACAAGTCCAGGACCGGACGCACTTTGCCCTCCTTACTGGGCACAGTGAGCAAATCGGAGTAAAAACCCCCGAAATCCGTCCCGGTGAGGCACCGGGACCACCACCCCCTGGCCCAGGAGATCCTTCATGCGCCCAGGAGACAGCCGAATAATTGAGGAAAAAAATCTGTCCGATCTTGTATCTCGTTCGAACGATTTCCTGAACCCACCTGTCCCGAAGCGGGACAGCCAAGGCTGGAGGAAAAAACGCACAAACGTTCCCCCACCCCAGAAGCGGGTGAGGGCGTCCCTTCAGGCAGAAGCGGAATGGGGCGCAGAGCCGGTATAGCCGGACTTTCGCTACCCGCCCAGGGCTCCTTCTGGCCACCTTGGCCTTTCGAAGGGTCTACCCTTGGACTGCGACTTAAAGGCACGAAAGGACCCCTGAGAGGGTCCAAATGCGGGGCCCCACTCGCCGCGAAAGGACGTGTTCTTCGGATTCCGGGGCAACAGAGTGCTCTTGCCCCCAGTGACTCCATTCACCAGAGTATCCAAAGCCTCGCCAAAAAAGGCGAGACCCAGCATAGGGAAAATCATCCACCGTTTTCCGTGACAATTGGTCAGTCGACCAACTCTTCAGCCAGATCAGTCGACGGTAGGCACCGCGACACTAGACAGGCGTGCAGCGAAAGGGGCCTCATGCAAGGCCGCATCGCAAAAGCACATGACCCCCTGATGGAGCAGGACTACCATAGCCAGCGTAGCTGGCGGTGCAGCAGCAGACACAAGGGTGCGCCAGAGCCCCTCAGTCCAGGCGGCCCTCCGTAGGATTCCGGAAAACCGGTGGAATCCTCAGTGGAAACCAGGGTAACCTCGGTCAACACAGCCCCAGCGTGAACCACCTGGGGGTGCCACGCACAAGCGCACCTCCATGGAGGGCGCAACAGGGTAAAGCAGTGTAAAATGACCAGGCACCGTAAAGGGCATTTTTTTTTTTTTTTTAAATTGCGCCATTGTTCAATCACAGCGTGATGAAATGCAGCAGGGCAGGGGAAAAACCTGCGCCGACTAGCGGGTTCTATGTACCCTAAAGGATGATCTTTTATGGGAGGGAGCAGCACATCCATGAGCGCAAGCTCTTCAGGCGAGCCTGGGGGAGACGTATCAACCCCTTCAACCTCTGCCTCCCCTGCAGACCCCAAAAGGTCCAGAGATGAGCGAGACCCTGAAAAGGGCAAGCCAGTCACAGCAGCCACATCACCATCTAAAACAGAGGAGATAGATAACCTGGCCCGCAACTATGCAGAACGTTCAGCCATCCGCACCCCCATCCATGACACCAAAAATGTCACTACAGCGGCCAATCAAGGCACAGCGGGGGTTCAGAGGACCCAGGGTCCCCCACCAGGGCTGGGGGGAACCAGCTATCCTGAACATCCATGTCAAAAAACAAGTTTGGAATAAAAAGGTACTGGCCCTTTAAGCGCTGCGGCGAGCGCAGCCCACCGCAAAGCTCACAATATGCGCCGATCCCCACAGGGGCAGAAAAACAGCTGAATTAGGAAGGATAGCCCAGAAAGGTATGGAGAGATCACCTGCAGAGCTGGCAGAGCATTGCCACTGATCGCTGTACCAGAGAATGAGAAAGCGAGGTCAGGAAGGCTGAATTATAACACTGCTTCAGGCTCAGGGAAAATGGCTGCCCATAGGAACCAATGGAGGCTTCTAGAAAATGGCCGCCATGTGCTCGGATTGAGCGACCCGCCACACACCAAAAATGGTGATCGGCGCCAAAAGCACCGCACTGCAACCCTGTACAAGGTCCAGGGTGAAGCCAACATGTCACTCACAGTGAAAATGGCTCAGCCGTAGCGGTCGCCGCACACACATGTCTGCACTCAGAACACACAAGGTGACATATGAGAGAGAGGGGTCCCCACCTCACCACAGTGAATAAATATTAACCCCGCAGGGATCACATCAGGGAGCCCACTACACAGACATGAGGGGACACACAGTACAGCAGACTGACACCCCAGACAGAGGCCCCCACATAGAAAAGGTGCTTACCGTACCGGATGGCGTGGGTCATCCTCCACAAACGGAAAACCGCTGTCCTCATATGACAGGGAGTGCCGTACCCGGGACGCAGGGCACCGCAGCACAAAACCGCAGAAAGCGTCCAGTGAGGTAGCCACCTCACAGGCTGCATCCCTGCTGCGAGCAGGGATGGGTCGTTCACAATGCCAGGGCGAACCATAGCTGAACGCTCAATGGCAGGCTGGGGATCCATCTGACCCTCAGCCCTGGAGACCCAGGGCGGCCAGTCCGAGACCCAGCTCCGCATGAAGTATCTTCATCCGAAGATCCCTATCTAAAAGCTGGTAAAATAACAGCTAGTAAAGTAAAGAAAAAACACTTTGAAATAAAATCAAAAGAAGGGTAGAAGGCTGAGACTGAAGCCCCAGCACCAGGAAAGCCTGCTACTCCTAAGCTAGGCAAGATCAAACTGAGTTGGGAATGCTAGTGCAGGGAGGTATTGACTAGTGGGACAGCCCCTAGGGGTGTGTTTATGCTAAAAGCTTTTGTTACTAACAAATCTTGTGCCTAGCTACTCCTGCGGAGCAAAGGTCAATACCCATTGGTGAAGACTTGTGAGGGGGCGGCGACTGTTGGGAGGACGTAAGAGAAAAGGAGGTTTCTTTAAAATGCAAAACCTGTAGGCCACGAGCAGCCTCTCCCATGTGTGCCAGTAAAACTCCTAATGTAAACTGAGTATGACTTTCCCCATCATGCCTAAATGCCAGGCACACAATATGTTGGGTGTGTTTATCCCCAGCATGACAGGAACAAGCGCTCTGCAGGGTTCAAAATCCACACATATGCAATGTGCTCTATCTCCCCTCTGCCACCCAATGCTACTGCTGAGATAGAGAGAGCGCACTGTGCATGTGTGGGATTTAAAATTTGCAGAGTGCTTGTTCCTGCAGCGTGCCAAATGTATGGCCTGCCCTGGCATCTAGGTAGGATGGGGAGGGTCGCTCACAGTAGGAGGTTTTTTGACAGGCTTGTGCGAGGCCATGTAGACTCTAAAGGTATGACATTTAAAAGAAGTTTCTTTTTTAAAGCCGCAGAGTGAATGCATAGAAATTTTACAGGACAAAAAACTTCTCTAATCCGATTTTTTTATGATACAATTTTAGAACAACAGTTTACCAAATTTTCCAGTTAAAAAAAAAAACACAACAAAATGAATTTTAGCGCACACAAATGTAATATACAATAGATTGAAAAAGTCTATGAACCCCTGTTAAAATGTCAGGTTTTTGTGATGTATAAAAATGAGACAAAGATAAATCACTGCAGAACTTTTTCCACCTTTAATGTGACCTATATACTGTACAACTCAATTGAAAACAAACTGAAATCTTTTACGGTCTGTTCACACTACCGCGACTTGTCAGGCGACTTGTCAGCCTGACAAGTTGCGGTCCGTCTCGGTCCAAGCACTGCTACAGGACCCGTTCTAATAGGAGCGACTTAAAGGGTCCTGTACTACTTCGGGCGACCTCGGAGCGACTTGCATTGACTTCAATTATGTGAAGTCCGTGCAAGTTGCGCCGAAGTCGCAGTGCAAGGGACCTCACAGGTCGCCCCCGAAGTTGTGCAGGAGTCGTGCCGCTTCAGTGTGAATGCGGTCTTAGGGGGAATTAAAAAATAAACAAAAAAAAACCTAAAATGATGTGGTTGCATAAGTGTGCATACTCTCTTATAACTGGGGATGTAGCGGTGTTCATAATTTAGCAATCACATTCAAACTCATGTTAAATAGGAGTCAGTACACACCTGCCATCATTTAAAGTGCCTCTGATTAACCCCAAATAAGGTTTAGCTGTTCTAGTAGGTCTTTCCTGATATTTTCTTAGTTGCATCTTACAGCAACAGCCATGGTCCGCAGAGAGCTTCCAAAGCATCAGAGTGATCTCATTTTTAAAAGGTATCAGTCAGGAGCAGGGTTCAAGGTATTAGATATACCATGGAACACAATGAAGACAGTCATCATCACACTTACGCAACCATAATATTTTATTTTTTTATTTTTACTTCCCTCCACCTAAAGATTTCAGTTTGTTGCTCATCTGAGTTGAACAGATTGTAGGTCACATGAAAAGGTGGAAAAAGTTCTGAAATGATTTATCTTTGTCTCATTTTTTTACATCACAGAAACCTGAAATTTTAACAGGGGTGTGTAGACTTTTTATATCTACTGTATTACCCAACTTTGTGGTAAAAATAAAAGATAAGAGTAGGCCGAGTAAATAGATACCAAACATGTCAAGCCTAAAAATATGTACAGTATGTGCCCATGAAACAGTGACAAAGTTCAAGACTAGTGTTGAGCGAACACGGACTGTATTATTCGTGTTCGTACCGAATAATTGGATTTTTTGTACCCGAACACGGACACGGACACTTTACTGTATGTTCGGGTAAAAATCCGTGTTCGGTCGTTTTATTTCCGGGTTTTGCATGCTTTGGCGCTCTTTTCATGGCGGGCTTTCAACAGCCAATCAACAATCGTTTAACTGGTGTGCCTTAAGCCATCCCAGCCATGCCTGCAAATGTCTCAGTAGCTGTGATTGGCCGTCTGAAGCATGTGACCAAGTCTTTATAAGTTCGAGGCAGCCGCAGCGGCGTCATTATGCTGCTTAGATTCAGGGACAGAGCACACATCAACGTGCTGGCTGCTGATTAGGGAAAGATAGGCAGGAAAAAACCATTTGTGTCCGGATAGAATTGAGGGACAGGTCGGAGTGTTTAGGCAGGGCGAGTTGTAGGCATTTTAGGGATAGAGTCTGCTGAATTATAGGGTCAGTGTCTTCTACAAACTACAATCGATATTGCTGTGTGGGGGGTGGGGTGAATCTGCACTCAATCCTGATCTACGATCTCTTCTCAATCCTGTTAGGGACAGAGTCTGCTGAATTTTAGGGAAACTGTGTTCTACAAACTACAATCGATATTGCTGTGTGGTGTGGGATTGGAGATAGGCAGGTGTCAGTGATCCACATCCATTTTTCTGTGTGTGAGCTGCAGTGAACACAATCTTTTTGGGCTGCAGTGAACACAATCTTTTTGGGCTGCAGTGAACACAATCTTTTTGGGCTGCAGTGAACACAATCTTTTTGGGCTGCAGTGAACACAATCTTTTTGGGCTGCAGTGAACAAAATCTTTTTGGGGTGCAGTGAACACAATCCTTTTTGGTGTGCAGTGAACACAATCTTTGTGGGGTGCAGTGAACAAAATCCTTTGTGGGGTGCAGTGAACACAATCTTTTTGGGGTGCAGTGAACAAAATCCTTTTTGGGGTGCAGTGAACAACATCCTTTTTGGGGTGCAGTGAACACAATCTTTTTGGGGTGCAGTGAACAAAATCCTTTGTGGGGTGCAGTGAACACAATCTTTTTGGGGTGCAGTGAACACAATCTTTTTGGGGTGGAGTGAACAACATCCTTTTTGGGGTGCAGTGAACAAAATCCTTTTTGGGGTGCAGTGAACAAAATCATTTTTGGGGTGCAGTGAACACAATCTTTTTGGGGTGCAGTGAACACAATCTTTGTGGGGTGCAGTGAACACAATCTTTTTGGGGTGGAGTGAACAACATCCTTTTTGGGGTGGAGTGAACAACATCCTTTTTGGGGTGCAGTGAACACAATCTTTTTGGGGTGCAGTGAACACAATCTTTGTGGGGTACAGTGAACAGAATCTTTGTGGGGTGCAGTGAACACAATCTTTGGGGGGTACAGTGAACACAATCTTTGTGAGGTGCAGTGAACACAATCTTTGTGGGGTGCAGTGAACACAATCATTGTGGGGTGCAGTGAACTCAATCTTTGTGGGGTACAGTGAACACAATCTCATACTTCTGAAGGTTTGAGGGTGCTGCCTGTTCCATACTCCCCCTACTCCTCATCTAGCCTTTTAGGGGTACAAACAATAGTAATTGGGGCCTAGTGTGGTTGTGTACGTGTGATATACATACACTTTTTTGGGATCATATTTTCTATTCCGCTATTTAATCAAAAACCTTTGGGGATCAGTTAAATTGGGGGATAGTCTGTGTTGGTACGTGTGAGAGAGATCCACCTTTCCAAGTTGTTGGGGTTCATCTCATACTTCTGAAGGTTTGAGGGTGCTGCCTGTTCCATACTCCCCCTACTCCTAGCCTTTTAGGGGTACAAACAATAGTAATTGGGGCCTAGTGTGGTTGTGTACGTGTGATATACATACACTTTTTTGGGATCATATTTTCTATTCCGCTATTTAATCAAAAACCTTTGGGGATCAGTTAAATTGGGGGATAGTCTGTGTTGGTACGTGTGAGAGAGATCCACCTTTCCAAGTTGTTGGGGTTCATCTCATACTTCTGAAGGTTTGAGGGTGCTGCCTGTTCCATACTCCCCCTACTCCTAGCCTTTTAGGGGTACAAACAATAGTAATTGGGGCCTAGTGTGGTTGTGTACGTGTGATATACATACACTTTTTTGGGATCATATTTTCTATTCCGCTATTTAATCAAAAACCTTTGGGGATCAGTTAAATTGGGGGATAGTCTGTGTTGGTACGTGTGAGAGAGATCCACCTTTCCAAGTTGTTGGGGTTCATCTCATACTTCTGAAGGTTTGAGGGTGCTGCCTGTTCCATACTCCCCCTACTCCTAGCCTTTTAGGGGTACAAACAATAGTAATTGGGGCCTAGTGTGGTTGTGTACGTGTGATATACATACACTTTTTTGGGATCATATTTTCTATTCCGCTATTTAATCAAAAACCTTTGGGGATCAGTTAAATTGGGGGATAGTCTGTGTTGGTACGTGTGAGAGAGATCCACCTTTCCAAGTTGTTGGGGTTCATCTCATACTTCTGAAGGTTTGAGGGTGCTGCCTGTTCCATACTCCCCCTACTCCTAGCCTTTTAGGGGTACAAACAATAGTAATTGGGGCCTAGTGTGGTTGTGTACGTGTGATATACATACACTTTTTTGGGATCATATTTTCTATTCCGCTATTTAATCAAAAACCTTTGGGGATCAGTTAAATTGGGGGATAGTCTGTGTTGGTACGTGTGAGAGAGATCCACCTTTCCAAGTTGTTGGGGTTCATCTCATACTTCTGAAGGTTTGAGGGTGCTGCCTGTTCCATACTCCCCCTACTCCTAGCCTTTTAGGGGTACAAACAATAGTAATTGGGGCATAGTGTGGTTGTGTACGTGTGATATACATACACTTTTTTTGGATCATATTTTCTATTCCGCTATTTAATCAAAAACCTTTGGGGATCAGTTAAATTGGGGGATAGTCTGTGTTGGTACGTGTGAGAGAGATCCACCTTTCCAAGTTGTTGGGGTTCATCTCATACTTCTGAAGGTTTGAGGGTGCTGCCTGTTCCATACTCCCCCTACTCCTAGCCTTTTAGGGGTACAAACAATAGTAATTGGGGCCTAGTGTGGTTGTGTACGTGTGATATACATACACTTTTTTGGGATCATATTTTCTATTCCGCTATTTAATCAAAAACCTTTGGGGATCAGTTAAATTGGGGGATAGTCTGTGTTGGTACGTGTGAGAGAGATCCACCTTTCCAAGTTGTTGGGGTTCATCTCATACTTCTGAAGGTTTGAGGGTGCTGCCTGTTCCATACCCCCCCTACTCCTCATCTAGCCTTTTAGGGGTACAAACAATAGTAATTGGGGCCTAGTGTGGTTGTGTACGTGTGATATACATACACTTTTTTTGGATCATATTTTCTATTCCGCTATTTAATCAAAAACCTTTGGGGATCAGTTAAATTGGGGGATAGTCTGTGTCGGTACGTGTGAGAGAGATCCACCTTTCCAAGTTGTTGGGGTTCATCTCATACTTCTGAAGGTTTGAGGGTGCTGCCTGTTCCATACTCCCCCTACTCCTCATCTAGCCTTTTAGGGGTACAAACAATAGTAATTGGGGCCTAGTGTGGTTGTGTACGTGCGAGATACATACACTTTTTTTGATCATATTTCCTATTCCGCTATTCAATAAAAACCTTTGAGGATCAATTGAATTGCGGGATAGTCTGTGTCGGTACGTGTGAGAGAGATCCACCTTTCCAAGTTGTTGGGGTTCATCTCATACTTCTGAAGGTTTGAGGGTGCTGCCTGTTCCATACTCCCCCTACTCCTCATCTAGCCTTTTAGGGGTACAAACAATAGTAATTGGGGCCTAGTGTGGTTGTGTACGTGTGATATACATACACTTTTTTTGGATCATATTTTCTATTCCGCTATTTAATCAAAAACCTTTGGGGATCAGTTAAATTGGGGGATAGTCTGTGTTGGTACGTGTGAGAGAGATCCACCTTTCCAAGTTGTTGGGGTTCATCTCATACTTCTGAAGGTTTGAGGGTGCTGCCTGTTCCATACTCCCCCTACTCCTCATCTAGCCTTTTAGGGGTACAAACAATAGTAATTGGGGCCCAGTGTGGTTGTGTACGTGTGATATACATACACTTTTTTGGGATCATATTTTCTATTCCGCTATTTAATCAAAAACCTTTGGGGATCAGTTAAATTGGGGGATAGTCTGTGTCGGTACGTGTGAGAGAGATCCACCTTTCCAAGTTGTTGGGGTTCATCTCATACTTCTGAAGGTTTGAGGGTGCTGCCTGTTCCATACCCCCCCTACTCCTCATCTAGCCTTTTAGGGGTACAAACAATAGTAATTGGGGCCTAGTGTGGTTGTGTACGTGCGAGATACATACACTTTTTTTGATCATATTTCCTATTCCGCTATTCAATAAAAACCTTTGAGGATCAATTGAATTGCGGGATAGTCTGTGTCGGTACGTGTGAGAGAGATCCACCTTTCCAAGTTGTTGGGGTTCATCTCATACTTCTGAAGGTTTGAGGGTGCTGCCTGTTCCATACTCCCCCTACTCCTCATCTAGCCTTTTAGGGGTACAAACAATAGTAATTGGGGCCCAGTGTGGTTGTGTACGTGTGATATACATACACTTTTTTGGGATCATATTTTCTATTCCGCTATTTAATCAAAAACCTTTGGGGATCAGTTAAATTGGGGGATAGTCTGTGTCGGTACGTGTGAGAGAGATCCACCTTTCCAAGTTGTTGGGGTTCATCTCATACTTCTGAAGGTTTGAGGGTGCTGCCTGTTCCATACCCCCCCTACTCCTCATCTAGCCTTTTAGGGGTACAAACAATAGTAATTGGGGCCTAGTGTGGTTGTGTACGTGCGAGATACATACACTTTTTTTGATCATATTTCCTATTCCGCTATTCAATAAAAACCTTTGAGGATCAATTGAATTGCGGGATAGTCTGTGTCGGTACGTGTGAGAGAGATCCACCTTTCCAAGTTGTTGGGGTTCATCTCATACTTCTGAAGGTTTGAGGGTGCTGCCTGTTCCATACTCCCCCTACTCCTCATCTAGCCTTTTAGGGGTACAAACAATAGTAATTGGGGCCCAGTGTGGTTGTGTACGTGTGATATACATACACTTTTTTTGGATCATATTTTCTATTCCGCTATTTAATTTAACTGGGCCTCCATGCGAGACCTGTGTGCCTTGTTGCGCTGTTTTGAGTACTCCACCAACATGGCCAGTGGCAATGACGTCGTTCTCAGCTTAACTATCCCACTTCTATGCCTCCTTGAAAAAACAATTCGGGCGATGATGGAAGAGGATGTGGCACAGGATGAGGAGGAGGAGGAGGATGAAGAGGTAACATTTCCAAGGCTTTCAGGGCAGTCATTCGCAAGGGGCTCCGAGGGTGGGTTCCTGCACACGCAAACGCCAGGGACGCAATTGTCCAGCAGGGGCACAGTTCTGGAGGATGAGGAGGATGAGGAGGAGGAGGAGCTGGAGGAGGAGATGGAACCATGTTCACAGCAGGGTGGCACCCAGGCCAGCTCATGGCCATCACTGGTGCGTGGCTGGGGGGATACAGAGGACACGGACGATACACCTCCCACAGAGGACAGCCTTTCGTTGCCTCTGGGCAGCCTGGCACACATGAGCGATTACATGCTGCAGTGTCTCCACAACGACCGCTGAGTTGCCCACATTCTAACTTGTGCTGATTACTGGGTGGCCACGCTGCTGGATCCCCGTTACAAGGACAACGTACCGTCCTTAATTCACTCACTGGAGCGCGATCGCAAGATGCGCGAGTACAAGCGCACGCTGGTAGACGCCATGCTGCTGGCATTCCCATCTGACAGCGGGGCCACAGTGGAAGCACAAGGCAGAGGAGGAGGAGGAGGAGGTCGCCAACGCAACCAGGGCACCGCCAGCACCTCAGAAGGCAGGGTTAGCATGGCCGAAATGTGGAAAAGCTTTGTCAGCACGCCACAACAAACAGCAGCACCAGCAGCTCAGATGGAACGTCTTAGCAGGAGGCAGCATTTTACCAACATGGTGGAGCAGTATGTGTGCACACGCCTACATGTAGTGAATGACGGGTCTGCCCCCTTCAACTTCTGGGTCTCCAAATTGGGCACATGGCTTGAGCTTGCCCTTTACGCCTTGGAGGTGCTGGCGTGCCCTGCAGCCAGTGTATTATCTGAACGGGTATTTAGCACGGCTGGGGGCGTTATAACAGACAAGCGCAGCCGCCTGTCCAGAGACAATGTGGACAAGCTCACGTTCATTAAAATGAACCAGGCATGGATCCCACGGGACTTTTCCGTACCTTATGCAGAATAGCAATGGATACCGACCTTACCCACCCATTGTTCCATTTTTGCTCTTTCTCACTCTTTTGGGGTGTACCCTCATTTAAAATTTTTGAAAAGAAGCAGTGTTGGCTACCTCGTCCTCCTCCTCAGGGCCAGATTAATGTAGGGGCTATTGGAGCTGCAGCTCCAGGCCCCTACCTTTTATATAGGCCCCGGGTTGGCCATATTCACTGTTACCGCTCTTCTGTCACTTGTAAACACAGAAGTCTGGCTTCTATGCTCGCTTCCCCAGGCAGCACCCTCAGAACCTCCCCACACAGCGTGAAGGCCGGACAAGGAGGGACAGTTGGCGATGCATGGATGTGTTTATGGGCTTCAGAGACAGCATCCCATGTTGAATTAGGCATGCATGGCTGCACCCTTCCTCCTCTGGGTGCATGGCAAGGCACGGCCCTTAAGGCCCTTCAAAATCCTCAGCACCAAGCCCATGATGCTGTTAATCCGGCCCTGGTCCTCCTCCACCGCCGCTTCCACCTACACCGCCCATAGGTGTGCGCAGCCTATTGCATTAAGGTGTGCACCCCAAAGTTGAAATACACATGCATGTGTTTGCCAGCAGGGAGAGTAATGTATCGGGGCCATGTACCTGTAGGCAAGGAGAAATAGAGCAGAGCAGGTCCCAGGGAGATCTTTCCCATCTCCTCACTGGCAATGCTATGTGCCCTAGGTGATTAGGGTGTGCCCAGGCACACCCAGCACACCCTGTGCGCACGCCTATGTCACCGCCACATCCACCACCACCTCAACCTCCCTCCTACTCCATATGGGCCTCGTCCTTCAGAGATGAAGAAGAACATTGTTTTATTTTTCTGTTTTTTTTTTGTTGTTTTAAGTTATTTCCCTATCCACATTTGTTTGCAGAGCACTTGCCATGCTCTTAATTACGTTTTGCTGCCATTTGCAGCACTCTAGCCCTTTCCTTTGGTGTTTTAGAGCCATTTTAGTGCCTTAAAGTTCGGGTCCCCATTGACTTCAATGGGGTTCGGTGTCCGGGAAAAGTTCGGTAAAAGTCCGGGACACGGACCCGGACTTTTTTTTAAAGTTCGGCCGAACCCGTCGAACACGGACATCTAGGTGTTCGCTCAACCCTATTCAAGACCCAAAATTATCCATAGGCAACGTCTGAAAAGCCCTTACATGTCATCACATTAGAGTTAATAATAATGGCCCTAGAATGATTGCTCTCTCTCCGGCGTCCGTGGCTATATCTAAAGCGTAGTGTAATTTTTCTGGGTAGCTGCACCTGACACATGCATTTACTTATGTACATGCGTGTGTATGAGGGTGGGGCGGGAAAGTGGCTTTAAATTTTTTTTTAGTATGACACTTAAATTTGTTCAAACTTTTATCACATAGGGGACTAATTGCTGGGGTGAGTTAGTCTGCCTTAGGAAACCAACACTTAGCTGAGAATGTACAAACACACACTCAGCGGCTGCAGCTGCTATATATGGTTATAAAAGCCACCTTGGCCATTGCCTTGAGCCTTATGTCAGTGGCAGCAAAAAGGATTAATGAGGTGCCACCCCTGAAGACATGCATGAGTGAGTTTGGGGTTGAGGAACTGGACTGGCCTGCACAGAGTCCTGACCTTAACCCGATAGAACACCTTTGGGAGGAATTAGAGCAGAGACTGCGAGCCAGGCCTTCTTGTTCAACATCAGTGCCTTTCCTCACAAATGCACTTCTGGAAGAATGGTCAAACATTCCCATAGACCAGGGATCCTCAAACTATGGCCCTTGAGCTGTTGAACTACACATCCCATGAGGCATTGTAAAACTCAGACATTCACAGACATGGACTAGGCATGATGGGAATTGTAGTTTCTGAACAGCTGGAGGGCCATAGTTTGAAGACCCCTGCTATTGACACAACTCCTAAACCTTGTGGACAGCCTTCCCAGAAGAGTTGAAGCTGTTGTAGCTGCAAAGGGTGGGCCAAGTAAATATTGAACCCTACAGACTAAAGCCCCGTACACACGAGTAGAATTTCGGCCGGGAAATTTCGTCCGACCTGCCGATTTTCGGCTTGTTAGTATGTTGCTTCCGACAATCGACTCCGACTTTTCGGCCGAAAAAATCCTGGTGTGCAGGCTATATAATTTTTGTTGACCATCAAAAAACTTCCGATTTTCGTCTCATTAGTACAGATTTCGATGGGGAAAAATCTTATGAGCAAGACTAGGCATGCTCAGAGATGAAAGAACACAAAGAAAGCAATCCAACACATGGCATCCCTTCTGAAGTAGAATTCTGTCGTGCGGGAAAATTCGTGTGCAGTCTAGAGCACATTCCAACCAACAGACACCACTCTGGACAAAAGACAGGCGACCGGTCGGCGGAAATTTGTTGCGTGTGTACTAGGCTTTAGACTGGGATGCCATTAAAGTTCATGTGTGTAAAGGCAGGTGTCCCAATCAATACTTTTGACAATATAGTGTACATGTGCAATGTGTGCAACTAAAACCTTCTGTTTTTTACGTAAATTGTTAGACAGGGACAATGTGTTCTTTTTTGCAGGCTAGCTGGTAAATGTGCTGGGAAATTTTGTTTGTTTCTACTTGGTATTCTAATTTGACACAATTTTCAATGTAATTCATTCTACTAAAAACAACTATGACAGCGTGAAGAAAAATGCTTTGTCATGGATTAATGAGCTTAAATTTTTAATAACATTCTTAAATAAAGGAAAAAAATCAGACACAGGCAGCCAACAAGCAACCTTTTGTATAATCACCAGTTTATGCTCCTAAGTTTTATAAACAGTTCAACAGTTAAACAGTTCAGTCGCGGAATATTGTGGAACAAAGAAAGATCAGACCAATTTCAAGGCCGTGTTGTTTTCCAATAACGTCACTTTGCAAGGTCTCAACGTGGCAAGGATGGTGAATGTTTGAGGTATCATCCTGTACCAATCTATCAATTGGAACAGTGAGGTAATGTAATTCTATGTTTTTATTTGAAAATTGCATTTTTTTTTCTTGCTGCACCTGCAAGCTGGTGTTTAAAAGACATAGTACTTCTCAGTCCATAAACTTCCCAACTATAATCAGGGCTGCTCGCAAGCTCTCTAGCACATTAAAAGTCTGACTCATCATTGTCAAACCACAAAGGTAACATTGCATTCCTGTTTACAGCATTTTAATAAACGCACTTAGGTGACTAAACCTGCTAAAAAGGTTAGCAATATTTTCCATAGGCCGAAGTAGCTATTTAGTCTCGTTGACATCAACAATCTAACGTCATCCGCAAAAGGCAAAGCAACATTTAGACAAGTTACCATAGCTTACAAATCACTCTGAAATACGGGGGAGGGGGGGGGGGGGGTGCAAAGACTGTTACAGCTTGATTAGTTGTGGGCTTATTGTAAAATGAATGGCGAGCGCGATCAATTCTTGGCCAACGTGACTAACATATTTACCATATATATTGATAGCAGTAGATCACTAATCTTTCATTTTTGTTTCCTGATGTGCAGGTTCACCGAAAATTCATTTCTCATATCTATCGGTATTTTGCTCAACATACAGATACCCATTATAGAGGAAAACTAGGGCAATCGTTCGCTAACCTTTTATTGGAAAAAGGATGCCCATATTTGGGTTAATAACAGCAAATATAACTGGTTTTGATAGTGCTTGCGATAATCTGGTTGTGCAGCAGGTTAAATGAGTGCCATAATGAGACAATTTGTTGGAAAAGCAATATCAAATATGAACCCACAGGAGGATATCCTTGTAACCCAGTGCAAAAGGAGTAGAACCAGTGTACACCCCTCAGAGGTAAATGAACAAAGGGCGATTGGTAAAGATTCCCAAGGCAATGTTCATAAAAATAGGATCTATATAAAATCAATCTGATAGAGAGAATACACTTTAAAAGCATCAGCAGCCTTACTGTTAAAGTGTTACTAAACCCACAACAGTAAAATCAGTCTGTATATGCAGAATACAGTGCCTTGCAAAAGTATTCGGCCCCCTTGAACTTTTCGACCTTTTGCCACATTTCAGGCTTCAAACAAAGATATAAAACTGTAATTTTTTGTGAAGAATCAACAACAAGTGGGACACAATCATGAAGTGGAACAAACTTTATTGGATATTTCAAACTTTTTTAACAAATAAAAAACTGAAAAATTGGGTGTGCAAAATTATTCAGCCCCCTTAAGTTAATACTTTGTAGCGCCACCTTTTGCTGTGATTACAGCTGTAAGTCGCTTGGGGTATGTCTCTATCAGTTTTGCACATCGAGAGACTGAAATTTTTGCCCATTCCTCCTCGCATAACAGCTCTAGCTCAGTGAGGTTGGATGGAGAGCGTTTGTGAACAGCAGTTTTCAGTTCTTTCCACAGATTCTCGATTGGATTCAGGTCTGGACTTTGACTTGGCCATTCTAACACCTGGATATGTGTCAGGGTCCGGACTGGCGGCAGGTGACTGCACTGGAGGTGGATCCTCTGTGTCAGTGAGGGATTGGCGTGACCGTACCAGGGGACCGGTTCTAAGTTACTACCGGTTTTCACCAGAGCCCGCCGCAAGGCGGGATGGACTTGCTGCGGCGGTAGCAAACAGGTCGTATCCTCCGGTAACGGCTCAACCTCAAAGACAGCTGATTCAGGCGCGGTGCAGAAGGACAAGGCAAAGGCAGGGTCAGACGGAGCAAAAGGTCAAGGCAGGCGGCAATGGTTCGTAGTCAGGGGCAACAGCAGAAGGTCTGATACACAGGCAGGGAAAAATACACCAAAAGCTTTCTCAAAGCACCAAAGGCAACAAGATCCGGCAAGGACAGGAAGGTGAAGTGGGTTTTTATAGCATTTGGACTGATTGGACCAGGCACCAATTAGTGGTGCACTGGCCCTTTAAATTTCAGAACAGAGGCGCGCGTGCGCCCTAGAGAGCGGGGCCGCGCGCGCCGGGAGGAAGCCAGGGCGAGAGCCGAGCGAGAGGTGAGTGGAGTCCGCGGGCGGGAACGTCCCGCCGCGCGGACCGACTGTGTGAGAAGTGCGGGGGAGCGGCGCTCACGGTCGGGGAAGGTGACCGGAGCGTCGCTACCCGCAGCATGCCTCGAGTGCTCCGGGGACGCTGCAGGACCCGGAGCGCTCGGCGTGACAATATGTTTATTTGTGAACCATTCCATTGTAGATTTTGCTTTATGTTTTGGATCATTGTCTTGTTGGAAGACAAATCTCCGTCCCAGTCTCAGGTCTTTTGCAGACTCCCATCAGGTTTTCTTCCAGAATGGTCCTGTATTTGGCGCCATCCATCTTCCCATCAATTTTAACCATCTTCCCTATCCATGCTGAAGAAAAGCAGGCCCAAACCATGATGCTGCCACCACCATGTTTGACAATGGGGATGGTGTGTTCAGGGTGATGAGCTGTGTTGCTTTTACGCCAAACATAACGTTTTGCATTGTTGCCAAAAAGTTCAATTTTGGTTTCATCTGACCAGAGCACCTTCTTCCACATGTTTGGTGTGTCTCCCAGGTGGCTTGTGGCAAACTTTAAACAACACTTTTTATGGATATCTTTAAAAAATGGCTTTCTTCTTGCCACTCTTCCATAAAGGCCAGATTTGTGCAGTATACGACTGATTGTTGTCCTATGGACAGAGTCTCCCACCTCAGCTGTAGATCTCTGCAGTTCATCCAGAGTGATCATGGGCCTCTTGGCTGCATCTCTGATCAGTCTTCTCCTTGTATGAGCTGAAAGTTTAGAGGGACGGCCAGGTCTTCGTAGATTTGCAGTGGTCTGATACTCCTTCCATTTCAATATTATCGCTTGCACAGTGCACCTTGGGATGTTTAAAGCTTGGGAAATCTTTTTGCATCCAAATCCGGCTTTAAATTTCTCCACAACAGTATCTCGGACCTGCCTGGTGTGTTCCTTGTTCTTCATGATGCTCTCTGCGCTTTAAACGGACCTCTAAGACTATCACAGTGCAGGTGCATTTATACGGAGACTTGATTACACACAGGTGGATTCTATTTATCATCATTAGTCATTTAGGTCAACATTGGATCATTCAGAGAACACTGAACTTCTGGAGAGAGTTTGCTGCACTGAAAGTAAAGGGGCTGAATAATTTTGCACGCCCAATTTTTCAGTTTTTTATTTGTTAACAAAGTTTGAAATATCCAATAAATTTTGTTCCACTTCATGATTGTGTCCCACTTGTTGTTGATTCTTCACAAAAAATTACAGTTTTATATCTTTATGTTTTAAGCCTGAAATGTGGCAAAAGGTCGAAAAGTTCAAGGGGGCCGAATACTTTCGTAAGGCACTGTAATATGCTTGTTATACTTATGGTGGAACCTAAGGGGTTAATCCTCTGCATTGTGTAAAAAGGCTGTTTGATCCTGTATGCACAGATCCTTCTCTTTTTGCATTGTCCCTATAACATATCCAGATAAGACAGAGTTACTGGAGTCAGGGTGCACATGCTCAGTTTGATGTGTATTTTGTGCATGTGATCAGCACAGGGCCAATTGGCACTGTTCAGTCAGAAGGTCAGGGGTCCTGCATCCTGATAGGACAGCCAGTGCAGTATGAAAACTCCTCCTACAAGCTTTAACAAGGCACTGATAGAAGCCAATAGACTGCTATATACAGTACTGCTGATAACAAAAGGTATTTAGCAGTTTATATTTACTAAAAATAATTGCCATGTTTTATGTACGGTGGGAGACCAGATATAAAGAATGCAGGGTCCTGGGTTTAGAAACACTTTAGGAGAGTTCTGGAGTCTTCCTGCCAATGGTCATGTAAAAACAGAAAACGGGGAAGGGGAGAGGGAGCACCGCTGTCTAAGTGTAAAAGTGGTAGAAAAATCAATAAAAATGAATGAAAAGTATTGCACTTAAATACACATGGATAAAACACAGCCTATCAATATGTTTAGTGGAGACATCAACAAACAGCAGCTTCTTAAAAATTCTCTGATGGATTTAAAATGATAAGAAAGAAGAGAGAGGGAAAGCCCACCACTCTCACTGTATTGTTAAAAAAAAAAAAGGCAGTGTACAAAAATTAGGAGATGCGGCCACATGAAAATTGTGTAACAAAGACATTATGCAAGATTTCCAGCCGGTAGCGTCCTTCTGATGATACCCAGTGGAAATGGATGGAGGGTGGATAAGAAGCTACTCCTAGTGGATGGTCTTATGAGTAGATGTGAAGATGCGGTGGCACCAGGGTTTCCACCTCATCCCTTTAAACTAGGACAAACATTAATTACACACATTCTGTGGCTGATTAAGGTGGTAATTAAACCCAATTGTAGTGGGAGGGAGGGGGGGGGAAGGGAGGGGGGGGGAGAGTTGTAAAGGAGAACCCACAGTGGTGTGTATATTACAAAATTGAAAAATCTTCAATGGCAAAAATATTGAATCTCATGTAAAGCAAGGATATGAACACCCAATTGCAGACACTATGATAAAAAACACATAAAGTCAACTGAATAAGGTAAAGTATCACATGGGCCTCATTCACACCAGCACAGGTATCCACTCAGGAACTAATGGAAAGACTGAAGAAATTGGGGTCTATATTGTTGAAGGGAGATAATACCTCCATATGAAGGTAGTCCCATGCTAAAGTCTCTCACCATATGGCTGAAGTGATGAAGGTTGGAGGGGAAGGTGGGTGGAGAAAAAATACTTGAAAGGCCAGGGAGCTAGTCCCCAATAGGATAAGATAACGTACTGAAGAAGCATACATGCGTACGCAAAATGCGTTGACGTCAGCAGCTGAATACGGAGCCCTGCGTTCCAAGCATGCGCTCCACCGGACTTCCGGACTATCACATCACTTCCGGCTGTAAACAGCATCACTCATTGAAGACTGAGAAGGGAACCTAGAAGAGCCAGGAGTTGCATTATAGCCTTGATATGTCAACTTTCTGGACACTGGTGATGAGACAGGCAGTTCCGAAGACGAACTAGGTGGTGAGCAAGTTTTGGGTATATCCCTAATGCCACATTTATTACTCTGCATTTATTGCCAGTGATCTGGCCTCATACCACAGAGTGGTCATATACACTATAGACAAGCCTAGTCAGGAGCTCTACCAGCAGATTCCCCACCCTTATCCTATTGGGGACGAGCTCCCTGGCCTTTCAAGGATTTTTTCTCCACCCCCCTTCCCCTCCAACCTTCATCGCTTCAGCCATATGGTGAGAGACTTTAGCATAAGACTACCTTCATATGTAGGAATTATCTCCCTTTAACAATATTGACCCCAATTTCTTCAGTCTTTCCATTAGGTCCAAGTGGATACGTGTGCTGGTGTGAATGGGGCCCATGTGATACTTTACCGTATTCAGTTGACTATATGTGTTTTTTTTTATCATGGTGTCTGATATTGGGTGTTTATATCCTTGTTTTACATGAGGTTCAATATTTTAACCATTAAAGATTTTTCAATTTTGTAATATACACACCGCTGTGGGTTCTCCTTTACAACTACCCCCCCCCCCCCCACTACAATTGTATTATATGTAGTTGTGGAGATATCCAGTCCTTTATGGAATTAGTGGTGTTAGTTATTATTCCTCATCTTTTCCACTTCTTAATTTATTAAGGAGTGGTTGCCTGGTCCGGTATGTTTTAGATTTCCTGGTAATTAAGCGCACTTAGTACCTTATGTGCATTATATTAGCTCGGAACCTGTGCAATTTATATGTGTCCTGGTTTAAAGGGATGAGGTGGCAACCCGAGGTGGCACTAAGCAAAAACCAAAAGGGAGAGTGGGCTGTTCTAACCAGTGTTATAGTCGTCAATGAAAACATCAGCGGCATTTTTTGATGAAAACTAAATGAAAAGTACAGCACATTTTCGTCCACTGATGAAAACTATGACGAAAATCAAATCCGTTTTCCTTAACGAACATAAATGGGATGAAAATGTGAGGCAGGGACATTTACTAACTTCCGGTTTTCACTGAGCTTTGCCTGCTTCTGCTCCCAGCAAGCAAGAGAGTTAAAGCGTCTGTGTGCACCATCCGCGACGACTGCCAGAGACCAGAGCAGCACTGTGCATTACAGGCCATTCCTTGGACCTGAGGCCACCATCCAGCACTGTGCAGTATTACAGGCCTCCTCTGACCAGTGACCACCGGCATGGTGGCATCCAGAGCAATGTGCATTACAGGCCATCCCTTAGACCTAAGACCACCATCCAGCACTGTGCAGCATTACAGGCCTCCTCTGACCAGTGTTCATTGGCATGGTGGCATCCAGAGCAATGTGCATTACAGGCCATCCCTCAAACCTGAGACCACCATCCAGCACTCTGCAGCATTACAGGCCTCCTTGTTTAATCCAGGAGTATATAATGAGTTTGGAAATTCTATAAAAATGCTTAAATAATGCATTACAATTTAACTAAAACATATTAGGTTTTAAATTAAAATGTGACGATTGGTATTGGCGCTACCTTTAGAAATTTTAAAATCTTATAAAGTACCCCAAATGGCGTGAATGGGGATATGAGGTATAATAACCCACAAATGGTGAGATGTGCCAAAGTAATATAAGTGAGAGTCTAAAAAATACAAAGTGTTTATTCACATAAATCAAATTATAAATCAATACCAAAAGTGAAATAAACAGATGCCGTGAGTATAGTCAACCCACTACCACAAGGTGTGTGAAACAGATTACTGATAAATAAAATAAATAAATAAATAAACGTGCCACACAGAGTGTGATTAGATGCTGAAAGGATGTTAGTATGTAAAGTCCACGAGTGGCCACTGGGTGGCGTTTTTTGCTGATACAACCTGTATGATGATATGTAGGGGGTTCCTCTTCGTTGCGGGGAGCAATCGTGAGCCGGTGGCCTAGATGCTCGCATAGGAAGAAGAAAGCCCCATGGTAAATAGATGAATCATACAGATAAAAACAAAGGCGTAGATAACTCACTCGTTAGATGATCGAGATCAGAAACAGTGCGCGCCGTTAGAGGATCATGAGGATGCTGGATGACATTTTTAATTACATTTTGAACTATGTCTTAGACTTTTTTTATATTTTTTTTATTTTTTTTATATTTTTAACACATATGTATGCATCCCCCATCCTTCTCATCCAGCATCCTCATGATCCTCTAAATATTGGTACAACAACAAAGTGTATCTGTGCGTCCCATCCTCCTCATTGTACATCTGATTTGGTTTTTTACCATCCATCAGATCCATATCATCCTCCACTAATTGATTTTTTGACACATTTTTTACATATTTAAATATCTTGTTTTAACTAAATTTTTGAATAGAATTTTTTACTGGGTTTTACACGACCAATTACACTCCGGACATTTTAACCCTCCTACTCAACACCACAGAATACGCAAAAAGTATTTTTTAATATGTTTAACACTCAACCTTATCATCCAACATCTCTGTGTCCTTAGTTTTTGCACAACCACCTCTTCCCTACATTTTTTTCACTTTCAGATATCAATCTGGATATTTATATTGTTTTAATTTTTTTCTTTCTGTGCAATTTTGCCTTCTCATCCAACATCATGTCCACAGGCACAATGCACATCCACACATATTTTGCTTCTTAAATAATTTATTCTCACCCGTCATCTAGTATCTGATGACTGTCACTGTTTGCACATATTTATTGCCCGAGTTAACAGACACTGTTTAAATATGAAGCCACTTTGCCCACATTTGCATTGGCTATTCCCTCCTTTAATGTTGTACATTGAGGGTAATCCTTTTGTTTTTTTTGACATCAGCACAATTTTTTTTAAATGTGCGTTATTTTAAATGTGCACTTATACGTATAGAATTCTGTTTTGCACAGTTTAAATCATTGTACACATATTTTTTATTTTTTATGTTTTTCACTGTCCGTATTCTTTTTATGTGTGAAATCCCGGATATACTCCCTCTTTTTTATCCAGGTATCCGGCTTCACAATATATCCATATGTCCGTTTTTATCTAACCTTTATATTCAGCAGTTTTTAATCGGCATTTTTTTCATTACGAGACTTTTTTAACGTTATTAATAAAGGAATGTTTTGGATTGTCTAAGGCTCGTAACACACTCGGTTATAATAGATTGATCAGACATGATGAAATATGGCCGTTCCCTTGCACATCCATAGAAAGAAGCTATTGGAAGAGCAACATGGCTTCCGGAGAGGGAGTAGCAAGATGGCGGTGTTGTCCCGTCCCCTCCGTTGCTTGGATACGGGCAGCTATAAGAAGTCCGGGAGTACGCTTAGTTGACGCCGCTACAGTTGACGTCATTGTGACGAAACGCGTAGGGCGGAGTCTCCGACGTCAAACGTCACTTCCGGTTGTCGGCCGTGGAAGCATCCCGGCGCGCACTGTTTCTGATCTCGATCATCTAACGAGTGAGTTATCTACGCCTTTGTTTTTATCTGTATGATTCATCTATTTACCATGGGGCTTTCTTCTTCCTATGCGAGCATCTAGGCCACCCGCCACCGGCTCACGATTGCTCCCCGCAACGAAGAGGAACCCCCTACATATCATCATACAGGTTGTATCAGCAAAAAACGCCACCCAGTGGCCACTCGTGGACTTTACATACTAACATCCTTTCAGCATCTAATCACACTCTGTGTGGCACGTTTATTTATTTATTTATTTATTTTATTTATCAGTAATCTGTTTCACACACCTTGTGGTAGTGGGTTGACTATACTCACGGCATCTGTTTATTTCACTTTTGGTATTGATTTATAATTTGATTTATGTGAATAAACACTTTGTATTTTTTAGACTCTCACTTATATTACTTTGGCACATCTCACCATTTGTGGGTTATTATACCTCATATCCCCATTCACGCCATTTGGGGTACTTTATAAGATTTTAAAATTTCTAAAGGTAGCGCCAATACCAATCGTCACATTTTAATTTATCACTCTTCACCTTCACCTAAGGTTTGATTGGGGCAGCTTACACCTTTTTTGTTTTGTTTTTCACCCTCCCACCATATATTACAGTCCGTAGCGCTGGTCACTCCTTTCTATCATAAATGGATTTTTGTAAGATCTTACCATAAAATCCTTTTCTCTTAGCTCATTGACAGACGTAGTCCTCGGTGATACACCACCTTCGGGTTATGTTGCCTCCACAGGAGCAGGACTAGACAGGAAATTAAAAAGCTCTGGCCACACCCTAGGGGCAGTCCCAGAGGGTATATCCTCTCTCTCTCTGCCTCAGCAAATCAGTTATGTGAAAAAGCAGTCTTTAGAGATTTTAACCCAACTCAAAAAACAGAGGGGCGGGGACTACGTCTGTCAATGAGCTAAGAGAAAAGGATTTTACGGTAAGATCTTACAAAAATCCATTTTTCTCTAGCGCTCATTGACAGACGTAGTCCTCGGTGATACACCACCTTCGGGACGTCCCAGAGCAGTATCACAACTGAGGGGTGGGAAAATGAAATCAAATCCCAATCTAGAAGGCCCAACCGGTGCCAACTAGAAGTTTACAATGCTCATCCTTAATGATGAGACTCAACAAAAAAAGAGAAAAATTTTTTTTTTTTTTTTTTTTTCAAACAGAAAAAACCCTCGAGGTAGACCACCGGTCTCCTCAAATTGCGGCCTGCAAAACCTTGCGGCCAAATGAGGCATCCGCCGATGCCGTCACATCAATTTTATAGAATTTTGTAAAGGTATGTACCGACGACCAGGTGGCCGCCTTACATACCTGGACCACTGACGCCTGATGGCGAAAGGCCCAGGAAGTACTGAGCGCTCGAGTGGAGTGCGCCCTAACAGGGAACGGAGGACTCTGACCCTTAATAGAATAAGCCTGTACCACCGTTTGTCTAATCCATTTGGCAATGGTCGCGGCAGATGCAGGCAAACCCTTTCTGGGGCCATCCGTGATCACAAAAAGTGAATCCGTCTTACGGAAAGATTCCGTAGCTTTCAGGTATACCCTGATTGCCCGAACCACATCTAAGGAATGCAACGCATGTTCCCGATGATGCTTGGGCTGAGGACACAAGGAAGGTAGTACAATATCTTCATTCAGATGAAAATCTGAAACCACCTTAGGAAGAAAAGATGGCTTAGGATGAAGTACTACCTTATCCCTATGAATCACTAGGTATGGGGACTGGCATGATAATGCAGCCAGTTCTGACACCCTGCGAGCAGAAGTAATAGCCACCAAGAAGGCCACCTTCTGGGATAAAGTAAGCAAGGGAATCTCCCTGATGTTTTCAAAGGGAGGTTTCTGTAGAACCGACAAAACCAAATTAAGATCCCAGGGCGGTAAGGGCGCGCGGACTGGAGGAGCCAGGTGCCGCACCCCCTGGATGAAATTCCGCCCCAAGGACTTGGTAGCTAAAGGTTTCTGAAAGAAGATTGCTAATGCTGAAACTTGACCCTTGATGGTGCTCAAGGCTAGCTTCTGCTCAACCCCTTGTTGCAAAAAGGCCAATATTCGAGTCACCGAATAGGTACGTGGAGGAAATCCTAAAGATTCGCACCACGCAATATAAGTCTTCCATGTGTGATAATAGACTTTGCTGGAAGTCGCTTTCCTTGCTTTAATAAGGGTAGGAATGACTGAAGTAGACAAACCTCTGTCCTTCAGTACTTGGGTCTCAATGGCCAGGCCATTAAACCCAGCGACTGTAAAGCATGATGGTAAATTGGTCCTTGAGACCACAGACACTCCCTGAGACGAAGTTCCCACGGAACGTCTACGACTAACATGTCCAAGTCGGCCAGGCCGGCTTGAGGAGGCCAGCCTAGAATTCCTAGGACCACTGGCGCTGATAGAATCTGAACCAGGCGTCCCTAGAGGTATCTGGCCCCGACCATCCGAGAAAGTCTGGTCGTTTTCTGTTCCCACACATTTATCAGATACCTGATTGTTATCAGGAAAGGTGATCTTTTCTGCTTGAACCTCAGGGACCGAAGTCATCCGACTAGAGGCTACTTGGCCTATCTGGTCAACCAGATCCGATTCCTGTGAGGTATCGGGACTAATCTTAGGAAAAGGTAAAGGAAAAGATCTATTCAGGGAACGGTAACTACCGCTTCCTGTAGTACTTAAATGTTGGAAGGGAAGAATCGCACGGGTAGTAGTGGTTGATGCTCGATCTAATGTCCTGAATACCGGTGAAAACGTCCCCCCACCCTGAAACCGGGTGGGGGCGCACCTTCAGGCTGTGTACTCCTTTGCTTCGGGTTTGGCTGGGTTGGTCCTTTGCTTGTCCGACCAGCCCTTCTTGAACCCTCCTGGAGGAGTCTTGCCTTTCCCGCTAGTACCAGCCGGGCGCCCTTTATGGGCGGTAAAGAAAGGTCCTCGCTTGTTGCGAGGTCCCTTAGCTTTAGCAGCCTGTGGCAAAAAAGTGCTCTTGCCCCCAGTGGCATCCTTAATGATTTCATCTAGGTTGGCCCCAAATAGACGATTCCCCTGAAAAGGGAGCTTAGTCAAGGTCTTTTTGGAACCTAGGTCAGCTGACCAGCATTTTAACCACAGCACACGTCTGAGGATCACCGCTGACTTAGATGCATGCCCTAATAAGGGAGTAGTGTCCAAGGCTGCGTCACAGATAAACTGTAGCCCTTGTATAATCTGTTCCATCAAATCAGATGTCTCCTGGGGAATATCTTTTCCCCTAAGATCTTGGCGTACCATTTTCGCCCATTCCGTAAGTGTCTGGGAAACTAGACCAATAACAATTACTGGTCTAAATGCTGACCCTATCAGAGAGAAGATGGTGCGGGACTCTGCTTCCATCTTTCGATCCACCGGATCCTTAAAGGACGAAGTGTCCTCCACTGGAATAACCGTGGCTTTATTCAGCCTGGAAATAGGTGGATCCACCACTGGTGGTACCGTCCATTTCTTAATGATGGATTCCTCAAACGGATAGCATCTAGCAATACGCTTGGAAATAGTAAAGGTACGTTTAGAATGCTCCCATTCTCCTTTAATCTGATTACCGAAACATTTAGGTACAGGAAAAACCTTCACCGTTTTGATGGGCTTATTAGTACCAAAAGGAATCTCTGTTTCAGTTGCCTCTGCCGGTAAAGCCTCAAGTTTTAAGGTTTCCTGCACTGCCACAACTAGTGCGTCCACCAATGCTTCTTCCTGAATTATAGCAGGAGAAGAAGCATCCTCCTCACTGTCTGAGGGGGCTTTACCTGGGATAACAGCCCTTGCAGAGGAACCTGCAACTGCATTGACTATCTCTGAATCTGAGTCAGAGGTGTCAGATAGTATAGGGGTAGGCGGGGGTCGCTTCCTTGACCCCCGTCCCTGACAGGCCGCCTCCACCCGAGCCACCATAGACTCCAAAATTGCTGTAAATGACTCTATACTCTGTGCACCGGCGGGTCCCGTGGCCCCCTCGAGGGAAACAGGTGGGGGAATATGTGTGGCAGGGTCCATGATAATTCCAGTCACTTCCTGGATAATATAATTCAAAAATAAAAAACTTTTTTTTTTTTTTTTTTTTTTTTTTCAGACCCCCAGCGCCACAAAAGCCCCTTAGTGTTACCTGCTAGGGATCCCTATCGATCGAGAGAGAGAGAGAGATAGACCCCCAGGCTCACCACTTGATGCTCAGAGTTTAACTGCAACAGGTTACAGCGCTGTCTTGACAAACAGGAAGTCTTTTGGCTGGCTGCCCAGGAAGAAAGGAGGCGGCTCCGCCCCTCTGCACGCCTTCCGGCGCCTCCCCCAAGCTCCACGAGGTGTTTGGATCACCTCAAACATGGCCGCCCCCATGCTGGAGACACGAGGCTACGCCAAAATGGCGGCTCGTGCGATCCAGCAAAAAAAATGGCGGCGGCCTGTACTGAATAGCGGTGTGCTGCAGGGCACACAACACTCTCTCTGCATGGGGATATGGCGTGGTTGGCGGTACCGGCCCTGGCGGACCGCATGGCCATTCGGGAGGCCTGCTAATAGCTGGAGATCTGATTAGGAAGGCAGTCTACATGTCCGTGGCTTCTGACTGGTAGGTAGCTTTTTCCTAACACCGTAAGATTCCCAGAATGCCACAGATTACATCTTTTTAACATGTATACAATTAGATTGTTAGCTCCCAAACCAAGCCTCCTGGCTTTTTGCACATAAAATCACACTCAAAGTAGGAGGATCTGTGTCATGTTATAGGATAGAGAGGGACTCTGTCTTACCATACAGAGAGGGGCCCGCGTTCACCACAAGACCCGTCAGGGGAAAAGGGGGAACATACTACTCACCATACCGGAACCAGGCGGGCACCAACTCCTGACAGTACCCCTCTCCACCGGGGCGGGAGGGCTGTCGACCGATACGGACGCCGTGACTCATGGTCTTTGGCGTTTCAGCGAGACGTTTAACTCGCGTGGACAGTCCTTTAATGGGACTTTGTCGCGGCCGACCCAGCGCGGAGCTATGGCCTGCACGCGCTCGTAGGCTGAACTGGGGTGACCACCGGATCTCAACATCCAGCCCGTCGCCCAGTTCAGCTTTCTTGCTTGAAGATCTCACAGGAACACTGGAGAAAAAAAGCTGTCTAAAAAATCCTTTAAGGAAAAAATTCTTGCCAGGACCTAAGATCCCAGCAAGGTATCTAGGTCCTTACTCCTAACTAGACAGAAAATAACTGATTTGCTGAGGCAGAGAGAGAGAGGATATACCCTCTGGGACTGCCCCTAGGGTGTGGCCAGAGCTTTTTAATTTCCTGTCTAGTCCTGCTCCTGTGGAGGCAACATAACCCGAAGGTGGTGTATCACCGAGGACTACGTCTGTCAATGAGCGCTAGAGAAATTAGGTTTTAGTTGACTAAAAATGTACTGGAGATTTTCGTCGACTAAAGTACGATGACTAAAATGGGACTAAAACTAAAATGGCATTTTGGTCAAAAGACTATACCTAAATCAAAATTCGATGGCAAAATTAACATTGGTTCTAAGTGCAGAGTGATTTATAGTACTGAAAATGGTTACTGCAGATGCACATATAATTGAGTGCTGCAGCACGTTTTTTATTATTTTTTGAACAGAAGGTCATAGTTGTACTTTAAATTAAAGCGCATCTCCGGCATATAGCTCCCTAGTCCTCCTCCACCCTGCATCTTTTTTTTACAAAATTCCTAATACATGCTGTTACAATAATGGGTTCTGATGAACATCAGAATGGGGAGAATTGGGAAGTTATACTGAGCACAATGCCACCGTCACGTCTTCAAAATAAGCAAGTCAGCAACAAAAATGGTCACATTTAAATCTCATGTCTGTGTAAGGCATTCATGGGAATACATTTGACAAAACATTCCAGTTTATGACAACTTGACAGGAATGTTAGATGCCAGGCAGGGGGTTGTAAAACTACTAGCA
This sequence comes from Pelophylax lessonae, assembly GCF_965119305.1. Classification (NCBI taxonomy): domain Eukaryota; kingdom Metazoa; phylum Chordata; class Amphibia; order Anura; family Ranidae; genus Pelophylax; species Pelophylax lessonae. The sequence continues at coordinate 102,795,521 of NC_138778.1, forward strand.
GTATCATAAACAGTAACTTAATAAAGTATTGAAAGCATTTTAATCAAGTCATGTTGTAAATGTTCTGCTTTAAACATTCTGGAGAAGAGGTGCCAGAATACACATTTTGTACAGCTTTCCACACTTTCTACTATGATGGCGTTATACTGATAATAGGTAATTACACTGATGTATGAGAAGATGAAAATCAGGTAGACACCAAATCACACCTACACTATATTACCAAAAGTATTGGGACGCCTGCCTTTTCAAGCACATGAACTTTAACGGCATCACAGTCTTAGTCTGTAGGATGCAATATTGAGTTGGCCCACTCTTTACAGCTATAACAGCTTCAACTCTTCTGGGAAGGCTGTCCAAAAGGTTTAGGAGTTTGTGTATGGTATTTCTTGACCATTCTTCCCGAAGCGCAATTTGTGAGGTCAGGCACTGATGTGGACCAGCAGGCCTGGCTCGCAGTCTCCACTCTAATTCATCCCAAAGGTGTTCTATTGGGTTGAGGTCAGGACTCTGTGCAGGCCAGTCAAGATCCTCCACCCCAAACTCGCTCATCCATGTCTTTATGGACCTTGTTTGTGCACTGGCGCGCAGTCATGTAGGAACAGGAAGGGGTCATCCCCAAACTGTTCCCACAAAGTTGGGAGCATGAAATTGTCCAAAATGTCTTGGTATGCTCACGCCTTAAGATTTCCCCACACAATAATCCCCCCTCCACTAAATGATTTGAACCAGTGCACAAAGCAAGGTCCAAAAAGACATGGATGAGTGAGTTTGGGGTGCAGGAACTTGAGTAGCAGAAGGCCAACGAAATACAGTAGATCTCCTACGCAAAATATGCATAGGATTCACATCATATTTAGCGTCTATCAAATTGTAATTTTATTCTGTTCATCAGTATGTTGGTTTTCAGATGGAAATGCAGATTTATAAAAAAAAGAAAAAAAAAAAAAAAAAGAAGAAAATGCCATTAAGGATGTATTAGCTAAAAATCATTAAACCTTATAATACACCTTCAGCGCAGCCTAAACAGATTGATTGGTTATGGTAATTATGTAAATTCCCTTTTAAGGGACCAGAAAAGATAGCAGCTTTTGTAGTTCTGCAGCTTTTGCTTACCATTGGAAACAATGAGCGGATACAAAGGGTAATTGCTGAGAGCTGATGACTTTAATTTGGACCTTCGCCATTAGGTATAGGTGACATTAAGGGAAAAAATTGCAGGGCTGGTCTATAATCTCTTCTGTACTTAGTCTGGGTGATACCAGTAATGACAATTATAAATAAACTGAAAATTACATTGGCCCAAAAATGAAATTACCCTGACTACTTCACTTCCTTCTCTCACAGTTGGGCATTAATGTTTTTATTCAACTGGTGTTATGTATTTGTGCTATGCGAAAAAAGACGTCCCCCCCCCCCCCAATGTGTGCACAGATGTGACACAAGGCTTTGAGTTTCCAGCGCGCTCTGCAGCACCATCTGTGCATGTGCGGGTTCTTCAAGACCATCTGCACACTCACAGGATTTCCTATACACGCACAAAAACGACTATAATGGAATTCCCAAAACGTTGCCGTCTTTGTGCATGCGCAGGAAATTACATGAATTTATGCATGGATGTGCCAAAGAGCTCTACCAGGACCCGAAGGTGGGACAGAGACCTTTGGCACATTAGCTCGTGTGCTATAATGGTGGCTCCAGGGGGGGTTGAGCTAATAATACATCAGACTGGACTTTGCAGCACACTGAACTCTGCATGAAACTAAAGAACAGGTGAACATTGTAAAGTACTTTTCATTTTTAAGTTGTTATCGTCTATTGCTAATTGTCAATTTTGTAATGTGTTTTCTGTAAATATTATCTTGCACCAATTTTTCCCCTCACTTTTCATTAAATGGAGATTTTAAAATTACTAATCTGAATTTCTAAATGCTTTACCCAAGATTGAAGAACTGATTGCCTTTTTCAAAAAGGTACCATATTGTAGACTGTGTTACATTCCTGTCTGGGTGTGGCAGCGAATAATACATGCATATAAAAGATCAACACTGCCACTGCTGATGCTGTAAATTGCATGTGTTTCTTTCTCTTTTTTTGTAATTCCTTCATTTTCCAGGAAAAGTCAGGTTACAAAAGGTAGATAATGAAAGTTAGCTGAGATAATCAACCTTGGTTCTTAAAGCATAGATCAATAACAACATCCAGGAGAATTCCACATAACATGATAACATCTGATATGCAGGAATAAAAATTAGCATAGACTAGTACATTAAAAAAACAATAGTACAGGAATATAGAACTGTGATAGAAACAACCTTGGAGTTATGCAGATGCCATGGAAAACCGTAAAGTTGCAAAACAAGTTGTTTCAAGCAACAAAATGGGGCGGTGCCCAAAAGAGCATGGAATGGGGCTAAAACAGATTGGAAGCTTTACAGGAAGGGGAAGGTGTAAAAAGAGGGAGGGATAAATGGGATGAATAAAGAAGGGAAGGAGATGAGAGTAGAACAAGAAAAGGCAGGGGGGGCACGGCCACCCTCTCTTTGGGAGTAGGTGAGAGGAGTGGGTAAATTAATAAGAGTGTGCAGATTCATTAGGGGAAGCCTCGGTATAAACAAAATAATGCCGTGGTCTCTATGTTTCAGTGAATGACCCCTTCATGTTACGAAGAGTGGCTGTAAGTTCCTCCATGTCTCTAAGCTCATTCACTTTGGTAAACCAGAGAGATTTCATAGGGGGGTAGAGGTTTTTTGGGTCCGTCAGTGGGGTGAGGTCCACTGAGATCAGAGTGCCATCTGATTTGAGAAAGTCTGACAGGTAGGTGTGACCACTCAAATGTAGCTGTTGAAACTTATCATTGTAGAATCTGGGGGTAAAGTCAGGGCATTCAGGGTAGGGTGCAGACTAAGTTCTTTAGAGAGGAACCTATCCAAGGCCTGCTCAATGCCGTGTCATGGAAATCTTCCAGTTCCATTGCAACTCAGTGCTTCACCTCTCCATGGCAGTGCCAATCAACTAGCCTGGTGAGGTGGACTGCAGGATAATAGGCATGCATATCAGTAAGATCTAACTCTGTCATGTCGCCTGAGTCGCTTAGGTAAAGATAAGCTCTGCAGTTTAAGAAGCGGTTTCCTGTGCAACAAGACAAAGTCCTGAAACATAGCAATGATTTTCCAGAAAAAAAGAGGGAGGGAGACAAATAGGGAGGGCCTGGAACAAGTAAAGCATTGCACCTACCGAACCACGTCAAGGTTAGCGAGTGCCAATGAAGAGTGCCAATGCAAGTCCTCCATTTTAAACAAAAGCGTCTCAAAGTTTAAAAGATGGGTTAAGATAGAATCCACAATAAGCGGCACACAGTTAAATAAAAATATTTGGATTCCACCATACTCCAGAGTAGTATATAAAATATGGAACATGATACACAGGCATGCTAAATGGGAATATAATTTGCCACTGCTATCACTGGATGGCGCAAGATACTTAGCAACTGGGAATGAGACAGTTTGGCAACTGGATGAAAAATACACAGTTAAAAGATATAAAAAACACAGGGAGGGAAGATAAGATCTTAACACAAGCTTAAACCTGGGGGGGGGGGGGGGGGGATATGTTCCTGAATAAATTGAGGTGCTCTCAGTTAAAGCACTTTGTGGGATCTCTACCACTACCGATTAGATCCAAGAAGGACCTGAACCTAGTGGGAAAACAATGTAACCCACAAACAAAAAACATAGCATATCCCAGATATACAAAATGCTAACAGAAATGGTGGGTCTGAGGAGACCTCCATTCATAGTGACATGGGAAAAGGAGTTAGGAACACGATTAAAAGAACAAGAAGTAAAGGTATTGTTGAAATCTGCCCATGATTATGCGGTCAATGTAAATACCATTGAAAAGAACTATAAATGTCTTTCGAGATGGTATAGAACATCCGTAAAAGTGCAAAAAATGTCAACCAGAAAGGTCCCCTCTATGTTGGAAGGGCTGTGGCATGTTGGGCACGATGGCCCACATCTGGTGGGACTGCCCTAAGATTCACAATTACTGAAATCGCAGGAGTAGATCTTACCAATGACCCGTGGGTTTGTCTATTTCATAAAACTGGTAAATCAAAAAAACATTATAAAAGCCTGATTGTCCCTAACTTATTAAACGCAGCAAAGGGGGCAATTCCCAAAAATGGTTAGAACCTGAAAGCCCTACAATTAGAGATTGGTGTAAAAGAGCTGAGTATATCTACAATATGGAGTATCTGGGAAGCTGAGAGGAAGATCAGATGGAGAGTTTCTCAAATAAATGGGTTAAGTGGGCAGAGTTTAAGACGACGAGTAAATATTTAGAAATGTGGATGGACTAGGGTAGGAGGGGGTAACATGGGTAGATTAAGAAAAAAGGGGGGTGGTATAATAGACAAATAGACAAGTATAACCGATTGGAAGTGGGAGGGAACTTGGGGGGAGGGGGTTTGGGTAATGGTTGTAATAGGACTGCCAAAGTGTATTTGAAACTCAAAATTTTGATTAAAAAAAAAAAAAAAAGAAAAAAAAAAAGCGGCTCAAAGTTCACTGTATACTGCGGGATCTGTGCTGGCTTAAGCAAATCATATTTCTCTTCAGTCACTAAAATCTACCACCGTTTCCTTGTTTGAAGAGTTTTACACCATCGCTTCATATAAAGTACATATTACTCATTTCATCTTTTTTTGGAAAAAGGAAAAAGAAGCACATATTTAAAACACTTTTTTTTTTTTTTCATATCATTGAAATAGTGATGCAAACAATAGTTCTATTTGACACTCCAATACTGTATAAGCTTCCCTGAAAAATCATCTTTCATTTTGTGCCTGTCTGCTGGCCATCAATTTCCTACAAGCTTTGCAGCCTTCTCATCTACGGTTTATTTTCTAGGGACTACATATACCATGGTACCTTGCTGGTTGCAAGCAATGATTCCTTGACTGACTACGCCTCTTGAAACTTCTCTGTTTTTCAGGTGGTAGGCTCTGTGAAATGTGTGACACAGCAATGCCTAACCGCAAGGCACAGTGAATACATGTCACCGAATTCAAAGAAGTAAAATGTGTGGGGATCTTCACAAAGTAAGTTTACAAACTTCAAGATTGTGCAGATCAACCAGTTTCCTACCAGCGTATAGTAATATGACACTGGCAGGAACACTCCCTTCCTCTGGGCGGGCGTCATATGACATCCACCTGTTCCCTCGGGACACAGCCCATCCCCGATCAGCGTAAAGAGCCAATGAAAATGGCTCTTTACCAAGTGACCGGCTGTGTCCAATCACAGTCGGTCATAAATGTCAACAAACGGCTGTAGTGCCATTACTGAGTTCTCCTCCTCAGTGTGTTTGGAGGAGACCTGGAAAAAAGTGTTGCAGCAAAACAGTTACGTCCCTCGATTACCCCCAAATACAGAGGACCTGTCACCAGCCCGTCTGAATACCCGAGTACCTGTCACCAGCCATAAGAGTACCTATCACCAGTTCATCAGAGTACCCGAGTGCCTATCACCAACACATCAGAGTACCAATCACCAGCCCATCTGAGTACCCGAGTACCTGTTACCAGCCCATCTGAGTACCCGAGTACCTGTCACCAGCCTATCAGATTACCGGAGTATATGTTTAGAATTAAACTGAATTTTATTGAAAAAATTTTTTGTTAAGCCTCATGGTACCATGGAAGTCATATGCCTCAAAAATGTCCCTTTCCATATTCTGATAGGATGTAGGTACCCATCTTATATATGATCTACATTGGCACCTTTTCTAATAAAGTATCTGAGTACCTGTCACCAGCCCATCAGAGTACCCGAGTACCTGTCACCAGCTCATCAGAGTACCCGAGTACCTGTCACCAGCTCATCAGAGTACCCGAGTACCTGTCACCAGCTCATCAGAGTACCCGAGTACCTTTCTGCAGCCCATCAGAATACCCAAGTACCAGTCTCCCGCCCAGAGTACTTAAGTACCTATCAGCAGCCCATCACAGTACCCAAGCACCTGTCTCCAGCACATCAGAGTATCTCAGTACCTGTCTCTAGCCCAGAGTATCGGAGTATCTGTCTCCAGCCCAGAGTATCGGAGTACCTGTCTCCAGCCCAGAGTATCGGAGTACCTGTCTCCAGCCCAGAGTATCGGAGTACCTGTCTCCAGCCCAGAGTATCGGAGTACCTGTCTCCAGCCCAGAGTACGCAAGTTTCTATCTGCAGACCATTAGAGTACCCGGGTACCTGTCTCCAGCCCATGCCTCAATGAATATAGGTTGGAGTGTTTACTTTCCAAAATGGGGTCATTTTGTGGGTGTTTGCAATGTCCTGGTACTCCAGGGCCTTCAAAAATGTGATAGGTCATCAGGAAATTAGATATGCAATTTATGCTCCTAGAACGCCTGGAGGTGCTCCCGGCATGTTGGGCCTCAGTATGTGGCCAGGCTGTGTAAAAGTCTCATACATGTGGTATCGCCATACTCAGGAGGAGTAGCAGAATTTATTTTGGGGTGTAATTTTTGCTATGCATATGCTATGTGTTAGAAAAATTATGTAAATTGACAACTTTGTGTAAAAAAAAAAAAAAAAGAAGTTCTCATTTTCTTTCCACGTTTTCCGAAAACAGGTGGAAAAAAATGACATGTTCAAAAGACTCATGATGCCTCATAGAATATACGTTGGGGTGTTTGCTTTCCAAAATGGGGTAATTTTGTAGGTAATTCCATTTTCTTGGTGCTCCAGGGCCTTCAAATGTGTGATAGGTCATCAGGAAATGAGATATGTAATTTATGCTCCTAGAACGCCTGACAGTGCTCCCTGCATGTTGGGCCTCTGTTTGTAGTCATGCTGTGTAAAAGTCTCACACATGTGGTATCACCATACTCGTGAGGAGTAGCAGAATGTGTTTTGGGGTGTAATTGCAAGTATGCATATGCTGTGTGTGAGAAATATTTATTATTACATATTTTTATATTTTATACACATAATTACAATTATGACAATTTTGTGCAAAAAAAATATATATATTGTGGAAAAAAAATTACAACCTAAAAAACTAACCATGTCTCTTACTACTTGTCTACTTTCCAAAAAGGGGTAATTTGGGGGGTATGTGTACTGTCCAGGCTTGTTAGTGTCTCAAGAAATGAGATAGGCCATCGGGTACATCAGGTGTGATCCATTTCTAATCATTTGCACCATAGCTTGTAGACTCTATAACCTTCACACAGACTAAATAATATCCACTAATTTGGGTTATTTTTTCCAAAGATATGTAGCAGTATATATTTTGGCCCAAATTCATGAACAAAAGTTACTTATTTGCACAATTTTATAACAGAAACTAAAAAAAAAAGTGGTTTTTTTTTTTTTTTTTTTAAACCCAGTGGCGATTAAATATCACCAAAAGAAAGCTCGATTTGTGTGAAAAAAATGATAAACACTTTGTTTGGGTACAGTGTTGCATGACTGAGTAATTAAAGTACAGAGGGCTAGCGCTTAGGATCACCTATTACAGTAAATACGTGTATAAAAATCAATAAATATATAATATAAATAAGCTGCTGCTGGTAAAAAAGGGGGGTACCTTTCAATCAATAAATTAACAAAGTACCTGCGCTGCTTATAAACAGAACTGTATAACTTATAATCAAATAAATAATTGTGCTAAATTATGCTCATCAGTGATGTACTAAAAGTGCTCGTGCATAGACTGTGTCTAATATAACCATTGTGCAATCATTATAAATCAATATGATTATACAAAATATAAATATAAAACATAAATTGGTGAATAAATATATTCCAAAATTAATTCTTGTGTAAAAAGAATAGTTCATATAGTCTTCATTCAGTATTATTAAAGTGAAAGTCTCTGTGCTCATAAAAGTGCTACGTGCTCATACAAAGTGCCGGTGCTCAGTCCTAGTGAGTAGGTGCTCCCCTCTCAGTTCCCCACTCACCAGAAGCTGAGTAATAAATCGCCTTATAAGTAATCGTAGGTGATGACCACCTCTATAGGCCGCCAGCCAGAAAGTTGTAGCAGTCCTCTGCCGCTCACAGCATCCAGATATTGCTCATAGGTTTCATGAAAAGAAAAGTGTTATCATCGTGCAGTATTTCCAAAAACTTTATTCTTCACGCAAATAAAAAGATACTTACAATGTTGCAGAAATATGTCCGCCTTATACAATCCCACGGGCCGCCAAACGAATGGCCGTGCGCTTCACCCGTGTGTCCGGAAGCCGGAAGCTGGATGTGGTCGGACGTGACGTAATAAGGTATTCGGACAGCTTGACGCGTTTCGCTCCGCCAATTAGAGCGTTATCAAAGTTTTTGGAAATACTGCACGATGATAGCACTTTTCTTTTCATGAAACCTATGAGCAATATCTGGATGCTGTGAGCGGCAGAGGACTGCTACAACTTTCTGGCTGGCGGCCTATAGAGGTGGTCATCACCTAGGATTACTTATAAGGCGATTACTCAGCTTCTGGTGAGTGGGGAACTGAGAGGGAGCACCTACTCACTAGGACTGAGCACCAGCACTTTGTATGAGCACGTAGCACTTTTATGAGCACAGAGACTTTCACTTTAATAATACTGAATGAAGACTATATGAACTATTCTTTTTACACAAGAATTAATTTTGGAATATATTTATTCACCAATTTATGTTTTATATTTATATTTTGTATAATCATATTGATTTATAATGATTGCATAATGGTTATATTAGACACAGTCTATGCACGGGCACTTTTAGTACATCACTGATGAGCATAATTTAGCACAATTATTTATTTGATTATAAGTTAGACAGTTCTGTTTATAAGCAGTGCAGGTACTTTGTTAATTTAATTTAATGACTGAGTAATTGTCATTAAAAATGTGAGAGCGCTGAAGGCTGAAAATTGGTCTGTGCAATTTGGCAAATCTGGGCTATCCCCTCAGGAAGGGGGTATACGTGCCCTGTATTAAAGTGGTTAAAAAGAGGTAGGCTAGAAATAATTGAAACAATGCGGAAATGAGGATATGATTTTACATTTTGACCATACACTTGACATGTACACACACTCGCTTGGACGTCACAGTATCCAGCAGATTAACCCTTAACTATGACGTGTGCAAGGTTTGGAGGATCTACAGCAAACAGCATAAATCAACATGTACATATGCAAGGTAATCTGTGAATTGCAAGTCAGATTTGTCTAATCTATACAAGATGCAAAATTTTATTGTATATTGCCTATTTCATATATATTTTATGGTAAGAGGTTGATGTTTTGAAAAATGTAAAGGGAAACAGCGTCCAATGCAAGGATGACTACACTTACATCCAATCAGCTATAGCTTAATTACATTATGCCTCCTACGAAAATAAAAAACAAAATATATTTCCAAAAAAGCATATTGAAACACAAGTACAGCATGCAAAATGCAGCTTTAATTGTGGATTAACGCTACCAGCATACACCATGGCCCAGCACAACTAAGTGATTATAAGCATGGAAGAATTTTGAAAACCGTTGTTTACCATATATAAATGTTAACTTGCTTTAAGTCCACGAAAATCTTCAAGGTCAACTGAATTTCCAAATATCACATCATAACCCCAGCAGTGGGATAAATAGCCAGAAAACCGCGGCATTCCATCCTTGCGGCCGGATCGGGGGATTCCAGGCCTTGAAGGAAACGGTTTGGCGACCCAGGACATTAAAAATACTGCCGGGTTTAAATAAGGCCCCATACATTTCAGCTAAAGACAAGCCTAGCAATCAGCTCAATTTATGATGTGTTAGCTCTTGCCGGCATGTTAGCAAATGTTTGAATGTACTTCAGCAAGGTTCCTGTTACACATTAAGAAATATACCTTCCCCTTTGCCACAACATACGCTGACCTTTTCAATAATGCTAGATTAAACAATATTTTTTTTCTCTTTTTTGGCTATTTATTCCACAGATGAAAAGGGAAAATATTGCCTAGGTGTTAAATATTTTCACAAGCAACAAATCTGCAATTTAGGAAAATTGCATGAGTATTTTTTAGGTGTAACATAAATGTCAGCGTAATAACTCTTAAAATCTTCTGACAATTCGCAGTGAAAATCCCAGCAGGGCCATTTTAAATAAACCACTTTTAAGTAACTTAAAGAAGTAATATTTGTTGATTTTTTTTATGTTCTCTGATGCGTGCTACCTGTAGCATTAAAAACTTTATGTTACACTTCAAATATTGGATATAAAAGATACAAGATTATTTTACCTTTGCATTTATAGTCAGTAAATTAATTTTCCTAGTGATTCCATGGCTATTGGAATAATACTACAAAACAGATGTTCTATCCATCATCCTGTTCTGAACATCTCTATCCATGCTAGTAGCTACTAATTTAGTAACTGAAATAAGCTCAAATGCTTGGTGTCATGCCCGTTAATACAGGAAGGGATGGGACATTTCTCCAAAGGATACATAGACAAAAATACCATTGGTTAGAACTTTTGCAAGTATCATTACTGCTATGTATTGGCGCTTTTCCACTGCATGGAACCAAACGGTTTGGCTCGCTTTTGTGCTTTTCCACTGCTGGTATCGCATAGTATGGTGTAGGAACGGTTCGGTGCGGCTGCGCTTTTCCACTGCATGGAACCGAACGCTACGGCTCTCAAAAACAGTACCACCTCGATTGTGGTTCCAAGAGGTACCATACCCGGTACCATATCCCACAATCCTTTGCATGCAGTCACTACTAGCCACTGATTGGTCAGAGAATCCCACCCACCCCGTTGTTATCCCACCCACTTAACTTTAGTACTACTTTAGTGGAAAAGCAAACCATACCGTACCGTACCAACACCGTACCATGCGGTACCAGCAGTGGAAAAGCAAACCGGGCCAAGCAGGGCCGAGTAGAGCCGAGCCGGTACTTGCAGTGGAAAAGTGCCATATGGTCCTTCAACAACCACTTCATTTCTCATACTGGTGTCACAGGAACAGAAAGTGATAGAATACCTCCCCAATGGAATTTTAGACAGAAATAAAAGAAACTTGACAGAAATTTCAAGGATTTTCCACTCTATCCAAAACTGAAAAGGTAAGAGTTATGGCTTTAATTTAAGCAGATCTCCAGACTCCAGCCCTTTAGTCATTTCACCACTCTACCTGAAACTCTTTGGATTAAGTATTATCTGATTTTTATTGCTGTTAATGTGCACAGATGTATTACAACTTTGTTCCTCTGATACCAGAATTAAAAAAGAGGAATGGGTATCACTGTGAAATCACATAGGGGAAGACAACATACATAATCTGTAGCCACAGGTAGACTGCTATTCCCTTTAGAGACAGTCATGACTACATGCAAAAGAGGTATGTATCTTTAAAGAAGCTACCCAAAACTCTTGGAAAACTCAAGGACCCCAGTGGTAACAAGGATTAAAGGATAGGTTCACCTTTTGAACATGTTATACCCATGTTTAGGGTGTAACATGTTCAAGCAGACCCCCCTCTCCGCTTTAGCCTCCTTTCCCTGTGACAGAGGGCAGGGGGTTCCTCTACCCCGCAGCCACTGTCGTGTTTGAAATTGGCGCAGTTATGAGGGGCTCCACCCACACAGCCACGTAATTCATTCAGGGATTTATGAATGGATAAACTACAAGTCCTGTCTGCCATTACAGCACGCGGACTTGTAGTTTTCAATGGCCTGTGAGTATGCTGATCAGCACACTCATAGTCCATTGACAATACCTACAGCTCTGAAACTGACAGATGTAGGCAGACTGATGTAGGCCACAGCTTTGGCAATGTCTGATTGAACCCAGGCCAGATGACCAGTCAAGAAGAAGATTAAATTAAATGACAGAAGCATCACTTGTAACTGCAGGATGTTAATTGGAAGTAGGGAATCGATGGATATAGTTTTCTCAGGGCCTATATTGATTTTCCGGCCACCCTTAAGGCATATAGCCGATATTAGGTGCCAATATTCTGCACATTTAAAGTTTTTATTTTTACACTGTCCTTTAAAAAAAAAAAAAATGTTTTGATCACATTTATTGCTGTCACAAGGAATGTAAACATCCCTTGTGACAGTAATAGGCAGTAACAGGTACTCTTTATGGAGGGTTCTGGGGTCTAAAATACCCCAAAACCTCTCCTCTGCACGTAAAAGTATTCAAATCGCCAAGTTTGGCTGTTGTGAATGCTGTAATTTTATTTATTTTTTTTTTAATCTGGCGCCTTTAAGGCTCAAGTAGCGATATTATGACATTACTTCCAGGTTTTTACTTCGGAGACCTGATCAGAGTCGAATGCGGCTTTGTTTGGCTCTTCGGCCAGCCGGCGCACGTGCCGGCTGGTTGCTAGGGTCCCCCGGTTGGAAGGGAGACCCGGGCGAGCCGTGGAGGGCGAGGGATAATGTCCCCTCTCGCTCCTTGTAATGACAATCGAGCGGCTGCTTAGCTGAATCGGTTGTCAACACAAGAAAGCCATCTGTCGGCTCTGAAAAACAGTACCGGGTGATGCCTGTAGCTGCAGGCATCACTCCGGTACAACCACGTGAAGCAGTACCACACATATCAGCAAGTTTGTGGCCGATACCGATACGTCAAAAAAAGTGAATATCGGTGTCTGATAATCAATCATACCAACAATTGGTCGATCCCTAATTGGAAGTTTGGATCCCTATGTGGAGCAACAACCCTAAAAAAACAGATGATCCAGAACTTATACAAGCATTCTGACAATCTTCCATTGTAAAGGAGGAAAAAAAAAAAAGCTTGCCTTCCAAAAATGCAGATGGTAGAAACCACCATCACAAGGGACAGACATATTTTTGAGAATATACCCGAATCATTGTGTCCAGAGCAAGACTGAATTTGTCCCACACAAAAAGGATGTCCCTTTATAAAATTCTTGAGTGGAATTGAGCAATGGGAACTTCTTCAAAGGTGGATAACATCAATCTGCATGCAACTTCATGGGTAAGATCAATGTCAGGATTGAAGTTGTCAATCCTAACTATTTTGTCAACTTCTGCTGGGGCAGAAAGACCATGGCTTGAAAAAAAATTCAAAGTATTCCAGGCAAAGAGACGAATTTAAGGATCTGCAGCAAGACTGACACATTTGATTAGAAGGTCCTGAGGCAACAGATCATTCAGATATCTGATATGATATCTTTGAGACAAAGGCCCAGAAACTCAACACGAACCTTTTGTTAACACTCTCTGGGCTGAGGTAAGGCTGAAGAGAAAAGCCACAAACTATTGGTTGTCGCCCATAGCAAGCAAAGAGAAGGCTGGTGACCTGGAAAGACAGGAATGTGTGAAATATGCATCCTTGCTCTCTGTCAACCAACACTTAATCCAGATCACTCTGCAAATCTAAACTAAAGTTAGGGATGCCAGAGATATGACAACTAACATTCATAACCGTGAAGTACATAAAATGTGACGCGACAATCATCTGGTCAGGGTAATCAAAGTGAAGCTCAACGTCTCCCTTAGCGATTTAGACCAAGTAGCCAAACTTGGGAAATTAGAATGTTGACTGGGAAAGGTTGAAGATCCCGCTAAGATATTGATGGTTTGAGAAAGTGCTTCCAACTTTGTCAGTAGTTAAATGGCGAAGTCTGGGATGTTCCAATCCTTGTAAATAAATCTATTGAATAGAGGAAAATACTTTGCGGCATGATCAGGTTTAAGAGAACCAAAGTTAGATACTGTGTAGACTCTACAGTGGGTGAAGAACAGCCTTGAAAAAAAAAAAAACAAAGTTTCCTTCTACTGCAGTGACACAAATTGGTGACTGAAAGTGAGCTGAGGGGACCTGTTCCTCCTCTAGGGAAGGAAGAGATGCAGCATCCAATAGGGCACCCTCTGGAGGATCTCTGAAACATTAGGGATCTCTGTGTCAGATCCCACTGGGGAATGAGATGGTGGGTGTTTTTGACTCTTGCAACAGGATTTTCTAATCTAGACAGAAAACTTTTTATAAAAGGGGCTCCATTCTCACCATGGTGTTCCAGATCGTGGGCGTAATCGCCGCAATTCTGCCCGCGATCCCCGCAAATTGCGGGACGCGCTTGTGATCCCTGTTACTTTCAATGGCACCCCAATCGCGGCACGATTTTGACTCAATCTTCGTCCAGTGAATCGCAGTAAAATAGCCGTAACAGAATCTGAGAATGCCTGTCGTCCAAAAGAAGTTCCAGAACTTCTTTCTGCGATCCGGATCCATGTGAATGAAGCCAGAAGGAAAATCATCTTTAGTAAGGTAAAGACGGGGATGAATGCCTAAGAAAGAAAAAGCAGGTGCAGAAAAAGCTGTGGACACAGACTTTTCAGACTTCCTTTCTCCCGAAGCCAGCTACTTGAAATCAATGAGGCTGTGTGGGGCTCCGCCCCCGCAAAGCCCCGTTATTCATTTACAGGGATCTGTGAATAGATAAACTACAAGTTCCATCTTCCACCATAGCAGATGTCGTTTCAGTGGACTGTGAGCATGCTTATCAGCAGTCTCATAGTCCATTAACACTTCCTATAGCTCTGAAATAGACAGCCCATACAGGCACAGAGATATAGGAAGAGTCTACAGGAGATCTAATGATCTGATCTAATGCTCTGCAGTATTTTGTGAAAAAGATAATAAATACACATTTTTTATTCTTGCAAAAATATGTGCATTTATTCATTGAACCTATTCATTAAGACAACAGAGGCATTGTGCAGTTGGCACTACAGGCAACAGAAAAACAAGGTGGATATTGTGGTAAACCACTGTCTGTGTTTTCTAGTTGTCACAATTTGCCTCAGACAGAGGCAGTGTTTTCTAACTGTCACCATTTGCCCCAGACAAGAACTGTGAGGATAGTGGCTGTTCATGTCTGACATACAGCCACCACAGCTGTCACCTCAAACACTTGTAGAGCACTGGAAGACAAGTGTCTGTTCTATATGTTTTTGCACTGCCACCACACACCATTGAAGCACTAGTAAAGTGGCAGAAGGAGGCAGCTGTAATGTGCATGCGCACAATAAACTACTGTGTCATTCCTGAAGTCCCGGTTATCGATCCTACAGTTAGAAGCAGCAGGGAATACAAATGGTGGTTCAGGCAGATAACTCTGCCCAGTCACCGAGAAAAGGCAACGCACAGCCCATTGTACAAATAATGAGGGTTTACAAGTCTCCCAAATTATAAAAAACAGTTGTGCGTTGGGCACATTAACTTGCATACCACAGTTCTTTGTCCCTGGCAGAAAGACCAATAACCGCTGGCTGATCACCTACAGTAAATTTACTCTGGACGGCCATCACGGGCAGGCTGGATCATGTACATGTACGTTATCAAGCTTGTTCCTGGTTAGGGGCAAGCAGCACACTGATCCGATGGCCTCTGTGTTCCCTGGACATAGCAGATTGCGAATCCTGGTACACTACGGGATCACATAATCACAATGTCAACAACACTGTTATGAATTAATTTCACTCATACCAGCTGTGATTCCTACAGTGTGATCTGTGATTGGCCCACAGCTATCACATGGTACCTGGGCCAATCACAGCACCCTGTACCCCCTGTGATTATCTCTAGCCGATCACAGATCACTAGTAATCACACCTGTCATGAATGTAACCCATTCATGACAGATGAAGACAATGCTGTTGCAATGATCACCATTCTAACAGTAATCAAAGTGTATAGAAAAAAAAAAAAACTCATGGTCACCCCCCAGAGTAGTACAGTGTTACTATGTTGACACTAAACTACTCTGATGAAAGTATGTTAAAAAAATAGCAGAGGAAGAAAAAAAAAAAAGATAAGAAAATGTAAAAAAAAAAAAAAAAAAAAAAAAAAAAGTGTACAAAATTGTATCAAAGATTATTTATTTATTTTAACATGCTGTCGCCAGTTAGTATCCCTGATCACTGCCACAACAGTCATAGGATGACACTGTACTGCACGGTTGACAGTATGTAAAAAAAAAAAAAAAAAGTGAAAAAAAAAAAATGTAATTTCCTAATTTTCCCAAAAAATTGTGTCATAACAACTTGACATGCCTCTTACAAATATACACTTTTTGGAAATTGTTTTTACCAAAGACATGTAGCAGAATACATTTTGGCCTAAATTAATGAAGAAATGGGATTTTATTGAATAGGTTTTAAAACATAAAGTTGAAAAATATTTTATTTTTTCCAAATTTTTTTGTATTTTTTCGTTTATAAACACAAAAAAAAAAAAACCCAGTGGTAATTAAATACCCCCAAAAGAAAGCTCTATTTGTGTAAAAAAAAAAATAATTGCGTTTGCCTACAGTCTTAGGAGCACAGTGCTAAATAGCAAAAAAAATGGTCTGGACATAAAGGGGGTAAAGCCTTCCCGAACTAACTGAATAACCCCAGTGGTAAATAAATTATTTTAAACAATACTCTGTAATTGTTGATCTCTTCTTTAGTTACACGTGAGCTTAAAATGTACAGTATACTGTCCAGTGCCATAGAGCACGGGTCTCCAAACATTTTAAACAAAGGGACAGTTTACTGTACTTCAGACTTTACGAGGGCCGGATTGTGGCCAGTTTGAGTAGAAAATGTCTCGGCATTAGTGGGAGTAAACACTGCCCCATCATTTGTTTTAACAGGAGGAATAGTATCCCATATTTGATTTTAGAAAGAGGAATAGTACCCCATTTTTGGTTTTAGCAGAAGGCATAGTACCACATGGTTGGTATCAATGAAAGGAATTAGTGCCCCATCAATGATGTCAGTGGGAGGAATAGTGCCCCATCATTGGTCCTACCATGAGGAGTAGTTCCCTATGGTTGGTATCAATGGAAGGAATAGTGCCCCATGGACAGTGTCAGTGGGAGGAATAGTGCCGCATGGTTGGTATCAATGGAAGGGATAGCGCCCATTAGGCGGTGTCAGTGGGAGGAATTGTGCCTTATCATTGGTCTCAGCAGGCGGAGTAGTGGCCCATCAATGGCATCAGTGGAAGGAATAGTGCCCCATTAATGGTGTCAGTGGGAGAAATGGTGCCTCATCCTTGGTGTCAGTTGGAGGAATAATGTCCCAAGGGCCAGGTAGAGGCAAGCAAAGGGCCGCATCCGGTCCCTGGGCCTCAGATTGGAGACTACTGCTATAGAGGGTAGCACATGATTGACTGTAAGCAGTTCATAAAAAGATGAAGCAATGGAAGATACTCACAAACCCTACTTACCAGACATGGAGCTGTGTCACAAGGAACCATGAATTAAGTGTATCAGGAAGATTACATTCTGTATTTAAAAACAGAACACAAGTATTAATAAACATTATTAGTTAACATTAAAGTGATTGTAAAGCTTTCTTTAAAAAAACAAAATAACAAAACAGCAAAAATGTTACCCACGCCGTTGCTCCTGGCTTACCCCCCTCCCCCGAGTGCCCCATTAGGAAGCAGCTTGGAGACAGGGAATGTCACTTCCAGTACAAAGCAAAACCGGAAGTGTGGGGAGACGAATTGCAATCACATGTCTAAATGCCTGTATACACCGCAGAAGAAGTGTTTTTAATATATGTGGAGTGCTAATTTTTATGGAATAAAGGAAGAATAACTCATTTACTTTATTACACTATTTGCGTTTTTTATATTTTTGTGTCCAAGCACCATTTCCAGCAATTAGGAAACCTTTCTAAAGGTTACCCCTGAAGAAGGAGCTTTGACTTATGTCTTTGAAACGCGTTGGGTACTCACCTCAGAAGACAGTGGTTCTTATCTGTCGTGTTATCTAAACGTATTGTACACAGGCAATATATGTAACTGCAATATATGTAACTGCATTTTCAATATTTGATGGGGTGTGTCTAGGTTTTCCCTGTTATTCTTTTAAGCTTTTTGTACAATAAAAATGTAAATTTTAAATTTATGGTGTGGTACCTCTAAAGTACTATTAGTTTGGTTTTCGTAGGGATTTATTATCTTTCAGTGTCTTATGTGAAGGTGATGCGGTACCAGTAAAACCGTATGAACAAAAGAGACTGCATAATACAGTCTCCTTCCAACTTTTTTTTTTTTGTTATACTGATTGCACTGGTGCTTTGCCATTATTTGTGATCACTTATTGTATGATAGTTGACCATATGTGCAGATCTATATTACTATGCATTTTGTAGCAATAGCTGGAGTTGTGGCTTCACTTGCTTTAAGAAATTTGCATATTTTTCTCTTTCGTTCATGGATGGACACAGCTCCATATCTTCTTGATTTATGGGTTTATGCTGCTCTCCATAGGAGTAGGACACTAGGCGGAAAAAAATTTGACCATGCCTATAGGGCAGTCCCAGGGTGTATACTCTCACTTCCTGCTTTAGGACTTCAGTTTTTTTCTGCCTAGTCAGGTCCTAGCATTTTTTTCCTTTTTAAACAACATTTTTTCTTTTTATTATTTTCTGTTCCTGTGAGAACTACAATCAATTCTGTTCCTGTGAGAACTACAATCAACTATCCTAGATCCTTACGGTCTTCCCAGTCTTGTCAGCTAGCATGACCCGACCTTAGCTCCGCGCTGGGTTGGCTGCGACATAGCCCCACTGGACGGGGGCTGGCCGGCGAGTTAAACATCTTGTGAGGACGCATAACCCTGGTCACAATCCTAGTCATGACCCGAGTCGCAGTGTACTTCTGGCCTGCAGCATTCCCCATGCCAAGATGGTGGGTGGTCTGCCTGGAGTGGTGCCCGCCTGGTCCCATGGTAAGGTAAGTAGTGTCCCCCCGCCCCTCTGGTGGCCCCTCAGGGTGGACGCTGGCCCCTCCCTGGACCTCCGAGTGCCCTTCCTTCCCACTTTTATGCTTCCCCTCAATATCAGGGTCCCTCTGCAGACCAACCCCATTCACCTATACCTAGCCCCCCCTCCCCCCCTGATTTTTATGGTGCGGGTGTCGAGCGGGTGCTTGGGGCTAGGGGGGGGGGAGGGGGTGCTGCCGGTGGCACAAACGCTGCCTTATTGGGGGGATTGTCCTGGTGGGGGTCCCTAGCAGGGGGGCCCCCCTTGCTGTCCATATGTACCTGGTGGTCCTTGGAGGGTCCCGGGAGCACCACGTGCAGCCGCCATTTTGTTGTAGATGGCTGCTGTATATATCGGTGGCCATGTTTGTGTAGTCCGGTGACCATTTTCTTGTTTCCCATTTCTATTAATCGGCGGCCATTTTTTTGGAGTCTATGGGGGGAGTTGATTCGGCGATGGGCCTCTAGTGGCAGTTCTATGAACTTCCTCTATGATCACCACACGGCGTGCAGCCTGACACTCTGCATCCACACCTGAGAAGGGGGTGGAGAGTCCCTGCGGGGGTTATTTGGCTCTATCTTTCGGCTATGGCGATTTTGGGGCACTGGGACTTGTAGTACCACTGGTGCAGCGGTGGGTAGGTATTTTTCACAGCAATATTACACATTTTCCTGGCGGTTCCATGTTAACCCATGGAGTCCCTGGAGCATGTGTCACCACTCTCTGGGGCTGCGGGACCTGCGGGGTCCCAGTCTACCTGGTCTGCTATGACGGCGGTCCTGCAGTCACTGGTGTCTAAAGTAGATTTGGCCCTCCAAAATAGGATGAGTAAAAAGCGTCCTCCTCAGAGTCTGAGGTGGATTTGGCAGCCGCAAATGCGATTCACCCTACTGGGTCTGCGTCCATGCACCCCGAGTGCTCTGATAGTGAGGATGATTCTGCTTTCACTACAGTCGAGCATGAAAAGGTGCTGGAGGATGCATTGATTCTATCAGTGTGGGAAACTTTAAAATTGGAGGACGCAGCTACTACTGCGTCGGCTGCAATGGTGCAGTTTGGTACCTCCAGACCCTCCAAGGCGGCAAAGGTATTCCCCTTTTCCGCCTATTTCTACAACATTGTCGCAAGCACTGTGCTAGAAGGTATCGGTTTAAAGAGTCCCTGCTAAAGAACCTGTGGTGTACTCTCAGGTTTCCAGGTTGAATAAAGCCACCCTCCTTCCGGTGGAGTACTCTCCGTCCTTAAAGGGCCCCTTTGACAAGAGAGCTTCATATCTGGTACAATACCGTTTCACCATGGCCGGTTCTCTGCAGCCAGTGTTTGCCATAACCTTGGTTTCACAGACATTAACGGAATGGGCTAAGCTCCTGCACTAGGATTTGGAAGGTGGTCAATCTCCTCCTGACCTGGTGGAGCTGGCGGACCAGTTGGTCCAGGGGTTACAGTATATCTTTGCTGCCTCTCTGAAAGCGGCCCCCTTAGCCTGCAGGGTGTCCGTGACGGTGGTGACTCTGCGCCACATGATATGTTTGAAATAATGGTTTGCGGACCAGGCTTCCAAGAAGGTATTGACTGATCTCCATTTTGTAGGAGACCACTTGTTTGGAGCATCCATGGAGGAGATCATTAATGAGAGGAGGGAGAGCTTTCAGGGGTTTTATTCAAACCTGTTTACTGTTCGCACGGTGGTGGCATCCCTTCATCAAGGGGATTTCCTAGTCTCTATCGATATAAAGGACGCTTACCTTCATATCCCAGTATATGTCGGGCATCAGCGTTTCCTTCGCTTTGCCGTTGGCGAGGAGCACTATCAATTTGTGGCAATTCCCTTTGGTGTCGCCACGGGTGAGGCAGAAGGTGATTGCTGTGCTGGGGTACCTGGACAATCTCCTTCTGCGAGCAGAGTCTCCGAATGCCCTGAAAGACAATCTGGACATTTTGGTGCGAACTTTGCAAGAGTTCAGATGGAAACTGAATTTCCAAAAATCTGTTCTGGTTCCATTCACAAAACTGGACTATCTGGGCCTGACTCTGGACACGACCTTAGCCCGGGTGTTTCTTCCGGAGGTGCAACTCAAGAAGTTGCAGAATGCATCACGGCTCCTGCTGTCCAACCGGTGATCATGCCTCAGGACTTGCATGCAAGTGCTGGGCCTGATGGTCTCCACCTTCGAGGCGGTTCTGTTTGCTCAGTTCCATACCAGGTCTCTACAGAAGGAAATCCTTGTCAAATGGAACAAGAACCCACAGGCTCTAGACAATCTGATCCTGTTGAGCCGGAGTACAAGGGGATCCCTGATGTGGTGGCTCTGCTCTCTGGCACTGCGACAGGGAAAATCCTTTCTCCCCCCTGTATTGGACAGTGGTCACAACGGATGCCAGCCTCTCTGGATGGGGAGGTGTCTTGGGTATGGATCCGGCTCAGGGTGTTTGCACTCTGGAGGAGTCCAGTCTGCCGACCAATATACTGGAAATTCGGGCGATCAGGTTTTGCCTAATCCATTGGACGGATCGTCTGCAAGGGCTGCCTTAGCGGCCCTGGGAAGTGGCCGGTATTCTAAGATGGGCAGAACGCCTTGTTCCAGCCATCTCTGCCGTGCATATTCCAGGGGTGGATATTGTCAGGCGGAATACCTCTGTCGGCAGAAGTTGGATCAGGGAGAATGGTCTCGCCAAGAGGTGTTTCATCAACTGTGCCTCAGGTGGGGGGGACTCCTGATGTGGACCTGTTGGCCTCTCGTCTCAACAGGAAGGTGCAGAGGTTCGTAGCAAGGTCTCGGGATCCTCTGGCCGACGCCACAGACGCTCTTGTAGCTCCTTGGAGCCAATATTGTCTAATATACGCATTTCCACCGCTGACTCTTCTGCCATGACTTCTGCGAAGGATGGAGGCAGAAGGGATTCTGGTCATCCTAGTGGCACCAGACTGGCCTCGCGGGTCCTGGTACACAGACCTAGTACGGCTGGTTGGCGATGTCCCTTAAAAACTGCCTCTCAGAGAAGATAACTCAAAGACCGATCTTCCATCCTGCTTTACAGTCACTGGCTTTGACGGCCTGGCTATTGAAAGCCAGGTGTTGAAGGATAGAGGGGTGTCTGAATCAGTGATTCCTATGCTGTTAGAAGCTAGAAAATCTACTTCCAGGAAGATTTATCATTGAGTCTGGAAGGCGTACATTACTTGGTGTGAGTACCAAGGGGGGTTTCCGCCCGTTACCTCTCGGTGCCTCATGTCTTGGAGTTTCTCCAAAGAAGTGTAGATCAGCGTTTAGCCTTGGGTACCATCAAAGGCCAGATATCGCCCGTGGTGATTTTCTTTCAATGCCCGTTGGCCACAAATTCCTTGGTCCAAACCTTTGTTCAGGGAGTCCTCCACCTGGCTCCCCCTTGCGAGGGCTCCGTTGCCTCCATGAGACCTCAATTTGGTGCTATCAGTTCTGCAGAAACCACCTTTTGAAAACATTTGCGAGATTTCTCTGCTCACTTTGACAGAGAAGGTAGCTTTTTTGGTGGCTGTTACTTCTGCGTACAGGGTGTCGGAGATGGCTGCGTTGTCCAATCGTTCACCTTACCTGGTGATTCACAGAAACAAGGTGGTGCTTCCTACCGGTCAGTCATTCCTTCCTTAAGTCATCTCTGGTTTCCATTTAAATGAAGACATTGCGATACCTTCTCTATGTCCTAAGCCTAAGCATCCTAAAGAGATTGGTTTTTGGATGTGGTTCAGGCAATCAGGGTGTACCTGGCGGTGACTGAGTCATTCCGGAAATTGGATTCTTTCTTTGTCCTTTTTGGATGGACCCCGTAAGTGGATGGCCGCATCTGCTGCAGATGAATCCGACAGATGGTAGTGCAGGCTAGTGATCGACCGATATCGTTTTTTTATTGCCGATACCGATATTTTGGTCATCGCATATCGGTATTTCCCGATATTGGCCGATATTTTCGTACATTAAAAAAAATGATTTTATTTTATTTATTTTTTTTTTACAGGTACTCTTGTGGAGGGATCTGGGGGTCTAAAAGACCCCAAACCCCTCCTCTGCACTTAAAAGCATTCAAAACACCAAGTTTGGCTGTTTTGAATGCTGTCTTTTTTTTATTTGGCGCAGAGTACCTGGAAGTGATGTCATGATGATAGGGTCTTCTCTACGGCGGCCGTGCAGGATAGTTGCCCGGGTCTCCCGGTGGGACGGGAAAACCGGGTGAACCGTGGAAGGCAGCGGGAGGGGGGGGACGTTTAGTCCGCTTTGAGGGTGTATTTGTTATTTTTGTTATTTTTGTCAGGTGAGCTCCAGTTGTTCCTGGTTGAGCTCTTGGTTGGCTATGTTTAGCCTTTGGGAAGTGTGTTTTTTCTTGCTGTGTTATTCCCACCCCTCATGTTTGACACTGCTCTGACACTGGGATGTCCCATAAGTCAAGAAGATATGGAGCTGTGTCCCTCAAAGAACGAAAGAGAAAACTGGATATTTGTCTTACCGTAAAATCCTTTTCTCTGATTTTCATTGACGGACACAGCACCCGCCCCTCTTGTGAGATGGGTTTTATGTTCTTCTGACACTGCTTGTTAAAAAACTGAAGTCCTATAGCAGGAAGTGGGAGTATACCCCCTGGGACTGCCCTATAGGCGTGGTCACATTATTTTCCGCCTAGTGTCCTTCTCCTATGGAGAGCAGCATAAACCCATTGGTCAAGAAGTTATGGAGCTGTGTCAGTCAATGAACATCAGAGAAAAGGATTTTAGGGTAAGACAAAAATCCAGTTATTACTCATTTATAGTGACCAGCTTCTCCTTCACAGACAAGGCTAAACACAGATTTAAATTCAGCCGGCTGAATTTCGATAGTGTATACCCAGCTTAAATACAATTCTTTAAACACAAGATAATGTAGATGGACCATTCACGTTAAAGTCTAAGTCCAGCCAAACTTGCTTTTTAATTTTGTATTGAAGGGGTAGAAGAAAATATTTTTTTTTTGTGCTACCTCCACAGTGACACTGTCTGCACCAGTGTCAGGAAATCTCATCATTGGAGACAGGCTTTACCAAAATCCTGTTTTCTTAGTCGAGTGGAGAAAAAAAAAAGTCAGGTTTTTATTGTTATTATTACTACTATGGGTATTTATTTAGCCCTGACAATTTACACAGCACTTTACAATACTGTAGATCATGATAATGATAGGGCACTATTCCTTCCACTGACACCAATGACGGAGCACTATTCCTTCCTCTGATGCCAACAATGGGTCATTATTCTTCCCACTTATGCAAATGATGGGGCATGGTTTACTCCTATTGATGCCAGGGCATTTCCTACTTGCACTGGCCACAGTCCAGTCCCCTCAAAGTCTGAAGGACAGTACACTGGCCCTTTGTTTAGGAAGTAAGAGACCCCTGATGTAGATTATTCCCTGGCCTCAAAATGCTCACAAATCTAATGTCCCTATCTTGCAAACATACCTACACTCTAAGCTTATTAGAGCCAACTTGGACAGGAGCCAAATAACCTACCAGCATATTTTTGGATCCTCCATGCTGCCACTGCCACCTTCCAGTCTCTAGTGTCACAGACACACCAGTACATCCCCACCCATCACAGTACACAGCAGCTGCCCTGAAGAAGGTGGAGTCTTTGTTCCCCTGAAACACTTTGGTTATATCATGCTTAAAATAAAACGTCTATTTATTCACCTCAATTTTAGAATACCTACCCTCACAAGTACATTTGGAATGTGGGTAGAAACTGAAGTACCCAGAGAAAAACCACAGAAAGACAGAAGAACATGCAAACTGCATGTAGATATTGTCCTGGCGGGGGTTAGAATAGTGGACCCCAGAGCTAAACGCTAAGACACACATTTTAAAAAACTTTATCCAATCCAAAGCTATAAAAAAATGCTTTCCCAGGAGTTGGAAAATTATCTTTATAACAAAAAACAAATAGGCAAACAGCAATGCTTCCTAAAATGATGTTAAATAGTTTACATTGTCCTAATAAAGGATTCACAAATATAAAATTATTTCATAAAAAAACAATTGTAAAATGCTTAAGGTTTGTATTTTTAGCACATATAGTAAGATTATCGCATATAAGGTTGCTCACAGGCCTGGAGGGATGTTCCGATACCCCTGTAAACCAACCTGATGACCATAACCCAGTCTGGATAAAGACAATGAAAACGATAAAAGATATATAGTAACAGCGCTTGCCCTCACAGTCATATAAAGATATACTGACAATAACAATCATACAAAAATTATTAAATAAAGTGTTCATGTACAAAAAAATTCATTGACATCAATAAAGTGCTCAAGTGTTCCAAAAAATCGAATAAAGTTATGATCAAAGTGCTAAAAAGGCTCCAAAAAATGGATCCAAAAGGATGTCCTTCGATGACGCCCTGGAGGGTGGGGCGAAGTGCCTTGATGAATTTCCAATTACACAAACCATTGACGTCACTTCCTGTCCTCCGCGGAACGCATGCTAGACGGCATTCCCCCAAGAGCCTCAATATATGATACAAGCCAAAATCTTATCTACTTCTTGTAAGTAATATTTTATTTGCGCAATAAACCTTTATAAAACGGGCTTCACTATGGTACCTGTTCGTTTTATTTGAGTCCCTAAAGATCCTGTAACAAGCCGGTGTACAGCGGTGGTGTGGCAGTATCCAGCAAGTGAATTGGCTTCCATTTCCCCAGCTATAAGCCATATTGACCCCCAGACTGAAATAGCTGTGGGTCCATTATTTCTGGTCAGTGGGGATACAGGAGGGGAGTGAAGCACCCTGCACTGCATGATCTGTCTTGAAGCACCTCAGCACTTTTTTACTTGAAACACCTTAGCACATTTTTTGGATCCTTTGGAGCACTTTTCGCACTTTGAACAGTAACTTTATGAGTTTTTTTGGAACACTTGAGCACTTTATAGATTTTAATGAGTTTTTTTGCACATGGACACTTCATTTAATAATTTTTATATGATTGTTATAGTCAGTATGTCTTTATATGACTGTAAGGGCAAGCGCTGTTACTATCACATATATATATATATACGTATATTTTGAGTTTTTTTACTTGGTGAACATCAGCTGCACGTTTTTATATTATTGATAGTTGTATATGCCTAGCACGGGTTAATATTTGAACATTTGAAAACAAAGATATACTCACTTTCAAAAAACTCTTCATAATCTATTCTTTCTACGCAGCAGGTATACATGCGCAAGGCAGCGATTTTGATTTTCTGTAAGTTTAAACACATGGTTAAATAACCTGTTCATGTTTTGGGTTTTAAAAAAAAAAAAACATTTAAAAAATAAAGAGAAAATACAATTTTAAAAGTGCAAGAAAGCACAAAACCAATGTAATTAAAACTTAAAACGTATCTAAACCCAAAAAACAAATCAGAGCCTCCTACTTTTTAAGCTAACTTATGAGGCAAGAGGGTGTCTAGCAAAGTTTAGGGACCCTGGCTGGACACACTAGACTTCGGTTACTACATTTAGTGACTGACCCTATACTTTTCTTTAACAGTATAGTTTATTAAATATATTCTTTAAGTAACCATACAAAAAACAGTAACATCAAAAGCAACCCTACTGGCACAATAGGGGAAGGAAACAAGGGACAACAGAAGTTTCCAGGTTAAAATAAGTGCAGGTTGATATAGACATAGCAGCTGACCACAGTTATAGGACTGAATAACTAATATTTTAAGCAAATGGCAAAATAGTATCAGTCATGTTATTCCAAACAATTATTTATTACACTCATTGATAACAAAGTCTTACAATGAAACCTCAAAGGGTATAGATAGAAAGAGTTATAAGATTATAAATAAATGACGGGGCGAAACGCACCAGTTAAGAAAATATGGTATAAAAGAAGAGGGAGAACGAAAGGGGAGTGGGGGGAGGAAGGGGAAAGAGCGTAAGGGAGGATAAAAGGGAAGGTGGGAGGGGGCCAGATGGAAGTAGGTGGTAGACCATTAAAGTGGGACGTCCCAAGCTCTAACCCAGGAATTCCATACCTCGTGGAATTTTAGTAGGACAGGTACAGCCCAAGTAGGCAAGTTTGTACAACATGATGACATTGTTAAAAAAGTACGCAATTGGGGTCTTGAAGGGTGTTCCGATATGTTCCACTTAAGCAAAATGGTTTTTCTTGCATTATAAAAAGGCATAAAACATAAAAAGCCTTTTGTGATACGTAGTGGCAATTGTATCAAAAATACCCAGAAGTTGCATAAGTGGATACTTCGGTATCGTCAGCCCCCCATCTCTGATGCCACCTCCCCCCAAAAGACTTGTAGTAGATGGCAAGACTAAACCCTATAAATAAACGTGCCCGCCAAAGTGCGGCATTTGGAAAAGGTAGGATCAGCAATGGTGGAAATGGTGGAAAATCTTTGCAGAGAGTAGTATACCCTATGGATAAATTTCAGTTGAATCCATCTCTCTCTAGAGGCAATCATAAGGGGAAGATTTTGTATTCCTTCCTCCCAATCCCCGTTGGTTAGATCAGGCAGATCTCTGTTCCATAGGTCATACAGGTGGGAAACTTTATTTGTTTCAGAGTAAGCAATACAATGGTAGAGGGACAAGAGAGGTTTGTCCAGTTTCTTTGTTGAAAGAAGCAATTCCACCTGGTGGGAACTCAACTCAAGAGGAAAAGGTAAATTGCACATGTGGTAAGGAAAAAAAAAGTTGTATTGGGTAACTGGTGAACACTTTAAGACTTTTAAAAGACAAGTGGCCCCCTGAGATAACATCCTTCGATGTTTCCATCCCATAATATGCCCAGATAACAGGGTCCGAAAGTGTGCCGTTTGTGAGGGCACACTCAGCACAAGAGACAGATCAAAGCGGTTTAAAGGGTTTTATGCACCATCCTGAGGAAGTAGCCATTGTAGTGCCACCAACCTGTTGAGAGTGTTTTATATTATTCCGTGAGCAATAGAAATCAAATTCATCAAGAATCAATTTGTCAGCTTCTCCTTCACATTCGGCCACCTCTGCTGACACCACTTTCCTATATTTTGGGGCTTATTAACCTCTTACTGTGAACATTAGGTTTAGAGCAGGATGCCTGAAACACCAAATTACTCAATTCAGGGTAGGAACCAAGCAGGCCAGCCTTCAAATCGACTGCTGGGTTACTTGGCATCTAGGAAAACCACCACCTTACTGTTACCAAAACAGCAGCCCAGTAGTATTTCTGAAAACAAGGAAGTGTGAGATCACCCAAAGAGGGAGGCAACTGGACGTTGGCCATGGATATATGGGGAACACTGCCTGCCCAAATAAAGGATGGGAAGATTTGATCTAACATCATAAAGGACTTGAGAATTGGAACTGGGGTCTGTCAATATATATATATATATATATATATATATATATATATACACACATACACAAGGTCCATAAAGATATGGGTGAGCGAGTTTGGAGGAACTTGACTGGCCTGCACAGAGTCCTGATCTCAACCTGATAGAACACCTTTGGGATGAATTATAACGGAGACTGTGAGCCAGGTCTTCTCTTCTACATCAGTACCTGACCTCACAAATGTGCTTCTGGAAGAATGGTCAAACATTCCCATAGACACACTCCTAAACCTTGTGGACAGCCTTCCCAAAAGAGTTTAAACTTAGTTTAAAAAACAAGAAAAAACAAAACAAAAATGTAATATATTGCAGTTTACCAGTCCTTCCCAGCTTAAGGGCTAATGCAGTGGTGGCTGCATTCGTTTTCTTTTTCCAGTGCTTTCTTCCATAATTTTCATCTACCCCTTCTTCCTAGGGTGACAACGCTCACTTACTGCACTGTATCTATAGAGGAGTAGTATTGTCACTAAGTTGGTTTCCTGATTGCAGCTACAAACATTGCTCCGCCTAATCTCAATTTCATAGAATGGAGTGGTTTGCTAATTCGCTGAAAACATTGTTTGAGACTTCAGTTCAGTGCATAGGAAGTCAAAAATACACAATATTTTTTTTCAGGAATTAACAGGAGTTTTCATGTGCACGGACCAGACAACACTTATTGGATCCATCTTCCCCCTTCAGTCAAGAGTGAAAATTATGAGTAGTTAGTTTTCCATTCTCAGCCTCTTCCTGGAGTGGATGTGAGACATTTACATTATACAGCAATGTGTTTTGTGAATTGTATTGTTAATATTGTATTATAATATATTTTTAGTTTTGTTGTAGTTGCTTCTCTTGGTCCAAACAATTCTTTTTGAAGAAGTAATTTAGTGAAGTCGAAGAAATAGGTTTAATTGAAGCTTAGAACTTAATTTGCATTAAAAAACTCTTGTATGAAGTCTGATTTTTTTTTATGGATATAATACGTTGTTAAATGTTTAACTATTTGGTACATTCATATGGTACCAGAAAATTCCCATCGTTTATACAGTATGTTTGTCTCTAATGGAATGTGGTACCTTGGGTATGACTCTTTGCTCCACTCAAATTGCAAAAAAACTCTGAGGCAGCCAACACAAGCAAGGCTAGGTATATCTTTCGATTTGGATAAAGCATGGAAGGGTTAGAGCCTCTTTCAGTTTTATTTGCTGTCCATGTCGCTTTTGTGGGGATATCCCCTTTACTTCCCGTCAGGACAGGAAATAGTATTACCTTTCAAAAGGGATCACAGGCAAGAAAAAAACCAGACAGAAACCTTAACTCTTCCCCATGCTATCAAAACTAGAAAAATATTTTGGCTTAAAGGTCTTTACCAGGAAATCAATTTATACTTTAGAGGGGTTTTTCTCATCGAACTCAGCAAAAGATCCTTATTCATACCTTAGCGGCATATTAACACAACACAACGCACCCTAATGGACCTTTTTAAATCCTAATGCCCTTTTTTTTCTCGCATAGGTGGTACACATCTGTGTACTGTGGCGTGTCAGGGATGTGGGGTGGTGGGCCAAGTACAACGCATTCTGGCTTAGGAGCAGGTACTAGTCAAAATAAGGTACCCACTCCTTAAAAAAAATAAAAAAAAGCTGCAAATGTGTTAGAAGCTGGAGGGGGGAAGAGGATGAACTGCACCTTTTTGGGTGAAGGTGCAATTAAGGTTTATGTCCACTCCTTACTGTACCAACCAACAAGTCGGCTTTCTAATCTGGGTCCCTGATGAGATAACTGCAGAGATCCTTGCCCATTATGGTACACCTTGCATGTACTTGTCAGCGTTTAGACTCATTATGCAAATTCAGACGCGGTCAAAGGAAAGTTCCTCCAAATGGTCTAAAGGTAGCAAAATACACAACAAGTGTGATTCAATGCACCCAAAATGGCAAACTCCAGACCAAACATTTTCATTAAATCACTTAACCTTTATTTAAAAGGAGTTAAAATGTCAGCATTTAGAGGATGCCAGATGCCACAAAACCACAAAGAACAGATGTCCTACACAGCATACACACTGCATACTTCATTAAACCATGATACTCTTTTTAAATAAACTTTTCTTTTTTTTTTTTTTTTTTTTTCTTGCACCAGGCTTTCATTAATTCATGTGCGTCAAACAGTCTCATCCTACTTTTTGAAATAAAAATCACGTGTACAGGCATTATAAAAATAATTTCCTCTTCATTATTAGTCAAAAAATAAACATGCAGGACCTAATATTGCAGAAAAGGGGAGTTTTTTTGTCCTCTGTTACATTGACGATTTAAGACTTAAAATATGCTTCAGTGTAAATCCTGGTGTTTTTCCCTGCCTTGAAACCTGCAGGTGGAATATACAGCTGGCCATAAAAGTGAATGGTTGTGTGCAGCCATACTTTAGTGTACAGTATGGCAATGCTTCTGTGCATTGGCTTTAATCTGCACATACCACTTATACCCCAAATGCAGAAGTTCTGTGTTCAGGAAATAAGTCATACGAGCATGTGCGTTTACAATGATGCACAAAAGCATTGTTGTATACAGCCTTTTTACAGCCATACACTTCTGTGGCCAGCTGTGCCTGCCATCTGGGGCTCCCTGTGCAAGAAAAAAAACTCCAGAATTTTAAGCTAGAGCATATTTTTAGCCCCAAATCATCCATGAGCATAAAGCTTAAATGTTTATTCAGTAGCGGAAATGACAATGTATGGAAAAGTGGACCGATTCATACAATTCAAAAATTCAGATTTTAAGATTGATCTCTGGAACTATAGGAACAGTAGGGTATAATGGAAGTCAGCCAAGCTTCTGCTCATTCACAAAGCTCTGGAACAACTGCTCTTGCAGAGTGCAACTGCACTTTGCAAAGTTCACAGCCTATTTGCCTTTAGTAAATCTACCCCTATTAGTCCTTTGCAAGGCAAGACATTTGGAAAAGTGCTTGTAGTCCCATCTAGCTCAGCAATGTGGTATAAATGATCTGCATCAGCGCACATATATCTGAATTTGATCTGGCAGGTATGACACACAAAAACTTTGTCTGTTTGCAGATGATGCCCTACTTGTTATCAATAACACCGTTTTTACTAGGGATCGACCGATTATCGGCAAAGCCGATATATCAAGGGCTGATATGCACTGTCCCCGATATATCGGAATCGGCCTTTTGATCTACCGATATTGCCGATATTTTGGGAAAGTGCATGTACCGGGGTGAAGCCTGCAGCTAGAGGCATCACCCCGGTACCGGTGTCCGTAGCCGACGGTCGGCTGTCTTGTAATGACTGAGAAGCCGCTCGGCTGTCATTCCAAGGAGCGGGGGGGGTGTCCCCCCCTCCCCCCACTTTGCACGGTTCGCCCGGGTCTCTTGTCCCACCGGAGACCTGGGCATCCTACCTTCACCGCCGCCATCTGACCGGGTCTCCATCTGCACCGCCAGCGCCGAATTCAAAAACTTACAGCATTCAAAACAGCCAAACTTGGTGTTTTGAATGCTTTAAGTGCAGAGGAGGGATTTGGGGTCTTTTAGAACAACAGATCCCGCCACCACAGTACCTGTAGACATTTAAAAAAAAAAAATAGTCCGAAAATATCGGCAGATATCCGATGACCAAAATATCGGTATCGGTGGTTAAAAAAAAACTATATCGATCACTAGTTTTTACATTTCCGAACTTTAAGGACACCCTCCACTATACTATCTATCCCAGCTACCTGGTCTCACAAGTAACAAATCAAAACCCAAAGCCCTAAAATCTCTTTTTCTTCTACCAAGGTTTCCTTATTTCAACAAAACTTTGAATAGTCCTCCAGAAGAACCTATACTTTGGCATTCAGCTTACGCATTTCTGCAACATATTATACAAAGCAAACTACCCTTCCATGTTGTCTAAATTGAAAGCCCTCGAGTACCAGGGGCAAATTCAACATTTTATGATTTTGCAGGATATCTGCTACGAAAAACTGAATTTTTGTAAAATCTTACCGTAAAATTCCTTTCTCTGAGTCCTCCGACAGTCGCCGCCCACTCACAAGTCTTCACCAATGGGTATTGACCTTTGCTCCGCAGGAGTAGCTAGGCACAAGATTTGTTAATAACAAAAGCTTTTAGCATAGACACACCCCTAGGGGCTGTCCCCTTAGTCAATACCTCCCTGCACCAGCATTCCCAACTCAGTATGGTAGCATAGCAGTAAGAGTACACAAAAACCCCAAAAGAGGGGCGGGGGGGCGGCGACTGTCGGAGGACTCAGAGAAAGGAATTTTACTGTAAGATTTTACAAAAATTCCGTTTTCTCTTACGTCCTCCGACAGTCGCCGCCCACTCACAAGTCTTCACCAATGGGATGTCCCAAAGCAGTGTAGACCTGAGGGGTGGGAGACAAAGCCGCAAAAAAGGCAACGCAGTACCCACATCAGAGAAAGGAACCTTACACACAGTAAGAGAACCAACCGGGCAACAGGAAAACGTGCTCAACAGGAGCAACAACCCAGGAAAAACAAGTAACCCAGGGGTAAAACACCCCAACAGTCAAAGACCCAAAAACAAGGGTCCCTAAGGCACTGCCGCACTGAGAACTTTACGGCCAAAGGAGGCATCGGCCGATGCCTGAACATCCACCTTATAAAACTTTGAGAAGGTGTGAACGGACGACCAAGTCGCCGCCTTACACACCTGGGCCACAGAAGCCTGATGCCGGAAAGCCCAAGACGTACTCAACGACCTGGTAGAGTGCGCTTTTACAGGGAAGGGAGGAACCCTCTCCTTCAAGGCATAGGCCTGCACAATGGTTTGTCTAATCCATGTGGCGATAGTCGCAGCCGACGCCGCCATGCCCTTCCGAGGTCCCTCAGGAAGGACAAAGAGGGAATCCGACTTGCGAAAAGGCTTAGTGGACGACAGGTAAACCCTGATCGCCTGGACAACATCCAAGGAATGTAAGGCAACCTCCTTAGGATGATTCGGCTTCGCGCAGAGCGAAGGCAAGACAATTTCCTCATTAAGGTGAAAATCCGAGATCACTTTCGGCAGAAAGGACGGGTTAGGTCGCAAGACCACCTTATCCTTGTGAACCACCAAGTAGGGAGAGCTGCAGGACAAAGCCGCCAGCTCCGACACCCTGCGAGCCGAAGTGATCGCCACCAAAAAAGCCACCTTTTTGGACAACAGAGGCAACGAGATCTCCCTGATCTTTTCAAAGGGAGCATGTTGCAACACGGACAGAACTAGGTTCAAGTCCCATGGAGGCAAAGGCTCCCTCCTAGGAGGGGCCAAATGTCACACCCCCTGAACAAAGGTGCGGACCAATGAATTTGACGCCACAGGGTGCTGAAAAAGAATGGCCAGCACAGAAATCTGGCCCTTAATCGTGGCCAGCGCCAAACGCTGGTCCACTCCAGTTTGGAGGAAAGCCAACACTCTCGATACCGAGTACGAGCGAGGGGAATACCCCCTGGACTCACACCAGGCAAAGTATGCTTTCCAAGTACGGTAGTAAATCTTCCCCGAAGAGGCTTTTCTAGCCTTGATCAAAGTAGGAATGACCTCGGGGAGAGACCCCTATCCTTCAGGACCTGGCCTTCAACAGACAGGCCGGTAAAGCCAGCGACTGTAAAGCAGGATGGAATATCGGCCCCTGAGACAGAAGGTCTTTCCGAAGCGGCAGGCGCCACGGAGCGTCGACTGCCAGATTGACGAGGTCTGCGTACCAAGACCGGCGAGGCCAGTCCGGTGCCACCATAATCACCGAATGCGGTTCCGAGGCTAACCTGCGAAGGAGCCTGGACAGCAGCTGAATCGGTGGAAAGGCATACATCAGACGATACTGAAGCCAGGGCGCCACTAACGCATCCGAGGCGTCCGCCCGAGGATCGCGCGTCCTTGCCATAAACCTTTCCACCTTGTTGTTTAGACGAGACGCGAACAGGTCCACATCTGGGGAACCCCACTTCGCGCACAACATCTGGAAGACATCCGGGTGAAGGGACCATTCCCCCTGGTCCAGGGTATGGCGACTTAGATAATCCGCCTGCCAGTTCTCCACCCCTGGAATGTGAACTGCCATTATCGCCGGGACGTGCATCTCGGCCCAAGACAGAATGTCGGCCACTTCCCGAGCCGCTCGGGCACTCCTGGTGCCCCCTTGATGGTTGATGTAGGCCACCGCGGTGGCATTGTCCGTCTGAACCCGAACCGGACGGCCCTGAAGCCGTTCCGACCATTGCAGAAGGCAAAGCTTTATCGCTCGCAAATCCAGAATGTTGATCGGAAGGGAGGACTCCTCCTCCGACCAAGTTCCCTGGGCGGACAGAACGCCCAGAACACCACCCCAGCCCGACAGGCTGGCATCCGTGGTGATCACCGTCCTCAACAATGGACGAAAAAAAGATTTGCCCCCCGACACCGCCGGGGACTGGAGCCACCACAGAAGATCCCTTCTGGTGCGGTGGCTCAATGAGATCCGCAGATCCAGGGACTGCGGTCGCCCGTCCCACTCGGCAAGAATCTCCGCCTGGAGACCCCGCGTGTGAAACTGGGCAAAAGGGATCGCCTCGAAAGTCGAGACCATCAAACCCAGACATCTCATGCATGTCCGGAGAGACGAGTATTGGTTGGTCCTGAGGGACCCGACCTCGTCCCGAAGTGTCCGGAGCTTGTCTGCCGGCAGGAAGACCCTCGCTTGAACGGAATCCAGAACCATCCCCAGATAGGGAAGTCGAACCGAAGGACACAAAGTCGACTTCGGAACGTTTATGGTCCAACCGAACTCTTGCAGTGTCTGCACCGTGGTGGACAGGTCGATCACCAGACTCTGGCTGGCATTTGACCTTATCAGGAGATCGTCCAGATACCCCAAGACAGCAATGCCCTGTGCTCATAACAGGGCCAGAACCGGCGCCAGCACCTTGGTAAAAACCCGTGGAGCCGAAGCGAGACGGAAAGGTAACGCCACGAATTGGTAGTGATCCTCCGCAATGGCGAATCGAAGGTACCTTTGGTGACCCTCGAAAATGAGGATGTGCAGGTACGCATCCTTCAAATCGATGGAGGCCATGAATTCCCCCGGACTCAGGGCAGCCACCACTGAGCGCAGGGATTCCATGCAGAACTTGCGAACCCGCACAAAGCGGTTCAGAGCTTTCAAGTCCAGAATCGGACTCATCTTGCCCTCCTTTCTGGGCACAGTGAACAGATTGGAGTAAAACCCCCGAAATCTGTCCCGATGAGGCACTGGAACCACCACTCCTTGGGCCCGCAGGTCCCGCACCGCCAGGTGCAGATCCTGCAAGCGCTCCGGAGACAGCTGAAGATTTGAGGGAAAAAATCTGCCCGCCGGCCGAGAGAGAAATTAGATCTTGTAACCAGATCGAACGATTTCCTGAACCCATCTGTCCTGAATGCGGAACAGCCAAGGTTGGAGGAAACCGCGCAGACGTCCCCCCACCCCAGAAACGGGTGAGGGCGCCCCTTCAGGCGGAATTGGCGTGGGTTGTCGAACCGGACTGGCCAGATTTTTGCTTACCCGCCCACGGCTTCTCCTGGGAGCCTTGGCCTTTGAAGGGCTTGCCCTTGGATTGCGCCCGAAAGGCACGAAAGGACCCCTGAGAGGGCCTAAACGAGGAGTTCCGTTTGCCACGGAAAGATTTGTGCTTGGGATTCTGGGTTAAGAGAGTATTCTTGCCCCCCGTAACTCCTTCGATCAGAGTATCCAAAGCCTCGCCAAAAAGGCGAGATCCCACGTAGGGAAAGTCCGCCAACGTCTTGCGAGAAGATTGGTCGACCGACCAACTTTTCAGCCATATCAGACGACGGTTCAGCACCGCCACGCTGGACAGGCGTGCAGCCAAAGGAGCTAAATTCAAGTCCGCATCACACAAGTACATGACTCCTTGATGGATTTGATCCACCATAGCCAACGTGGTAGGCGGAGCCGAATCAGCCACCAGGGTGCGCCTGAGCACCTTCGTCCAATCGGCAACCGCCTGGGCCGCCATAACCAAAGCCAAAATCGGTTTTAGCATAGAACCAGCAACCATATAGGCATGACGGGCAAGAGACTCCAACCTCCTGTCCGTAGGGTCCCGGAAAACCGGGGTATCCTCAGAAGGAACCGCAGTAGCTTTGTTTAAAACGGCTACCGCGTGATCCACCTGAGGCGCCACACACCAACGCTCGTCGGTGGAGGGCGCAAACGGATAAAGCAGTTTAAACTTATTCGGCACTGTAAAGGGCTTCTTTAAATTGCGCCACTGCTCATTAACAGTATGATGAAATTCTGCAGGGCAGGGAAAAACCTGCGCTGATTTGCGGGTTCTTTGCGTCCCAAAGGAGGACACCCTAGCAGGAGGAGTGGGCTCCTCCTCCAGGTGCAACGTATCCTTAATGGAGGCAATCAGCTCATCCATGAGTGCAAGCTCTTCAGGCGAGCCAGGGGGAGAAACATCAACCCCTTCCACCTCCGCCTCCCCCTCAGACCCCATAAGGTCCAGAGATGAGCGAGACCCTGAGAAGGGCACGCCAGCCACAGCAGCCACATCGCCCTCTGAATCAGAGGAAATGGATAACCTGGCCCTTTTTGCGGATCGTTCAGCCATCAGCACATGCATCTGAGAAACTAAGGACGCCACTACCGTGGCCAGATCAGCCCCCTCGGGGGGAGCAGCAGCCCCCTGGTCCCCCACCAGGGCGGGGGGAAACTTGCTATCCTGAGAATCCATGCCCACAGCAATGAAAGGAAAAAAAGGTACTGGCCCTTTAACACCACGGCGAGCGCAGCCCACCGTACACTACTGTATGCACCGATCCCGCAGGGATAGAGAACACTGAGCAAGGAATGACAGGACAATGAAGGAAAAACCTGGAGAGAGCACAAACAGGCTGCTGCCACCGATCGCTGTTCCAGAGAGAGAGAGGAAGTGATGCAATAACCGGCTGACTGATATAGCCTATGAAGGCTCCGCAAAAATGGCCGCTCGGCTGAGGGATAGAGGCTACAAGAAAATGGCGCCGACATGTGCTCGAACGAGTGCGGCCCGCCAAAATGGCGGCGAGTGGCGCCAAAACACAGCGCTGTACAGAGACAGGGCCGTCCATAGCATTTCTGCAAAAAAATGGCGGGCCGCAACAGCGGCCGCCGCTCAAGCATGTCTGCACCCAATCTGCCCCAGACAGAACTCACAGCAGAGCGGGAGGGCCCCCCCCCCTCACAGCCCACAAAGGCATGCTAACCCATACAGGGATCTGACAGGGAGCCCGCACTTCACACAGACATGGGGGTACACACAGCCACAGACTGACACCCACACAGATGGTCCCCACACAGAAGGTGCTTACCGTACCGGATGGCGTGGGGAGCCGTCTCCAGCGACAAACCGCTATCAAGACTACAGGGAGTGCCGCAGCCAGGACGCTGTGGACTGCAGCACAAGACCGCAGAATGGCGTCCAGTGAGGTAGCCACCTCACAGGCAGCATCCCTGCAGCGAGCAGGGATGGGTCGTTCATGGCGCCAGGGCGAACCGTAGCTGAACGCTCGATGGCAGGCTGGGGATCCATCTGGCCCTCAGCCCTGGGATCCAGGGCGGCCAGTCCGAGACCCAGCTCCGCATGATCATCTTCATCCGAAGATCCCAAAACTAAAGCTGACAAAATAACATCTAGTAAAGAAAATAAAATTGAAATAAAATCAAAAAAAGGGTAGAAGGCTGAGACTGAAGCCCCAGCACAGGAAAGCCTGCTACTCCTAAGCTAGGCAAGATCAAACTGAGTTGGGAATGCTGGTGCAGGGAGGTATTGACTAAGGGGACAGCCCCTAGGGGTGTGTCTATGCTAAAAGCTTTTGTTATTAACAAATCTTGTGCCTAGCTACTCCTGCGGAGCAAAGGTCAATACCCATTGGTGAAGACTTGTGAGTGGGCGGCGACTGTCGGAGGACGTAAGAGAAAGGACACTTTTCCTAAAATAGTTTTCCCCTTTTTTGAGTTTTCCCAGTACATATGTATTTTTTACATGTATTATTGTATTTTGTTTGTTTTTTTTTCTCTGCATCTTTACATTCTCAGGTTAAATGATTCATCTGGTACAACCATAAACCCCAGATCCCAGCACACACTATGTTCCTCCATAGCTTTCAAGATGGATTGGAATGCACAGATTTTATGAGTATTATCTGGTGGCTCAAGTGAGCCAGTTTACCAAATGTCAAATCTCAAAAGAAACACCCTTATGGGTTAGTATAGAAGCAATATTTGACCCTAAGAAAATAATAAACATTCTTTGGCTATCTTAAAGTGGAGTTACCGTCTCCTAGCCAACCTTGCATTAATAGCATTGCAGAGATCGTTTTAATTCCTGATAAGCATAATGGAAAATGTTGCCCATGTACACATTGCATCTACTTACAAACTGCTTTTTTTTTTCTTTTGCCCCCTCGATTCTGGCTGCGGACATGCAGGATCTGGGCAGCTGAAGCCGATCTGGCTTAGTTTCCTGGATTTTGTGCAGCTGGCTACCCAGCATGCACCTCCGGATCTTGCGCCTGTGCAGTAACAACACTGTGGCGCGCTTTGTGTAATTGCATTAGACGCCTGAAGACTTCTGGGATTGATGACATAGATATCCCAGGAGTCAATGGGCCTAGTTGATGACGTAATTGCCTAGACAGCTGCGACCGGAAGTCCCGGGGTACACTACTAAAAAAAAAGGTACTTTCTGCAGAAATTTCAACAAATCAATATCCAAACCTAAATATGACTGGAAATCCACTTTAATGGGATAGACCCAAAATATATAGCCCAATTATACCCAATTCTTTGAAATTACGGGATTCAGGATGTGTAAACTCCTCTAATCTACCCCTACTGTTATACCTCAATGACCAGGCATTTTGCTCCTGGCTTGAATCTCCGGAGTCCTTTGTTCTTTGGTCCTGCTGAGGTATTACTTCATTATCTCTTATTCAAATTGTGGGTTTAAATACCTTTCAGTATATCTGAGAGAAACATGACGTCCCTCCCAGAAAACTATTCTGCTAGCTACAATTTAGGAAATATATTCGAAAACTAGCTAAGCTATCCCTTCCTTGGGGGGTGACCTAATACCACATCTAAATGCCAGGACAACACTCATAGTTCAGAATGAATTTATTTACATATTCCTGCTAACTCCTACCACATATGTGGGTAGATGGAGAGAGAACTTTGATACCCCTTTGATGTAGAGGATTGGCAACAGAATGTGGGTAGATAGAGAGAGAACTTTGACCCCCCTTTCTATGAAAAGGCTTGGCAACAATGTATGACCACTATATCCTGCTCAGCAGATGTCAGTGCACTTGAGACATACTTTAAACTGACTACAACAAAAAACAAGAGAAGGGCACACCGACCTAGTGCAATACCATTAAACCATTTATTGAATAGTAAGAAAGGTATCATACATTATACTCACAAACACAGGTTGCAAAAAGGCATGGAAAAAGTACTAATACAATCAGGTGACCTCTAGGACATGGATGCATCCAGTGCTACAGCAGTACACGGTGTTTGTGAGTATAATGTATGACACCCTTCTTACTCTTCAATAAATGGTTTAATGTTATTGTACTAGGTCGGTGCGCCCTTCTCTTGTTTTTTGTTGTTTTCCAGTATACATGGACTCCCATGGTCCTGAGAGGGCAGCAAGAACCTAGACGCTACCAACACAGCCTTTTTCCTTAAGCACAGCACCTGAGTGCAGGAGAATTACCTGGTTTTGTTGTGATACTTTAAACTGACTGCTAGATAGTAACTTGGTTGAAAAAGGAATTGCCATCCAGTTACTTCTTGTTGTGCTTTTGTGGCTGCTAGGGACAACCTACATATCTGGTGGCAATGACCATCTTTATCTGGATTTGGGTTTTCCAGCTTATTGCAGTACTCAATATTATATGGGCTCCTTGGGTATTTCATTTCCTCCCACCTAAGACTTCTCAATATATGAGCACTCAGGTCATGTCTTTGGAGGTGTTTCCTCCTCAGTTATGCCCCACCCCAATCCTTCCCCCCTTTCTTTCTCTCCCTTCTTTTTGGCTGTAATTTATTTGGTCTAACAAATGACACCAATGCCTCTACTTTACTGTTTTCTATGTAGGAGCTCGCTCTATGTGTTCCACTGTCATACAGACTACAATTTGTAAGCAGACAATGTGACTCAAGTCTTGTTTCCACATCTGGGATAACAGAACTATAGAGACTTTGTATGCTACTGTTTGAAAATTGCACTCATACAGATATTATACCTTGGTGATCTACAATTGCTACTGCATTGTTTTGAACACAAGTAAATCTTTTGAAAACTTCAATAAACTTTATTTAAAAAATAAAATGATACAGATGAGGTAATGAGTTTACATCCAAGTTCGTGTTTTAGGAGTGTAAGCCCCCGTTCACATAGGGGCGACGCTACTTCGCACCGCGACCTCCGAGGTCGCGGTGCGAGCAGCGCGCCGCTACCTCGGAGCGGCCGCCACGGAGTTCATAACATTGAAGTCTATGGCGGTCGCCTAAGGGTCGATCCAAAAAAGCTCCGGACCCTTTTTCTAGGTCGGAGCGACTTGTGTCGCTCCTATTAGAACGGGTCCGCAGCTTCCCTATGGGAGGTGACCTGCGGCGACCTGTGAGGCGACCAGGTCGCCTCACAGGTCGCCCTAGTGTGAACCGGCACTAAGTATGACTGGTAAAAAGATAAGACTACAACATGCTACATGTAACAAACTGATGTGAACTAGGTACCATTAGGCCTCGGGAAGGTGGCAGCACTGTGAAAATAAATAAAATAATCAAAATGTAAAATACAAAACCGTTATCATTACATATAACCAAAAATGTCATCTTACCCATTTGCTGTACTTCAGTGGTCCAGTGAATCCAATTGCCTCAATAATTTTTGTAAAAGTGCCAACCTCTTCCTCTGATGGTCGAAGTTCATCTTTTGTCGCACTGCTCTAAATCAGAAAAAAAAGTTAATTGAAAATGATTAGTCCTAAATGTAGGTCAGGCAAAAAAAAAAAAAAAAGCAACATTCAGAGACCTGCTCAAACAATCAAAAGAACAATGAGGGCAAATCCGAGTCAGCCAACCAGAGGGAGACCTCACTACATATCTGGGGTCCAAGCCACTCAAGGGGGCAATGACTACAATATCTGAAAACAACATCCCTATAGTAGAGTGTAATGTACAGTAGCTGCTGCTATAACAGGATCCCATATCAGATAGGGGCCCCAAGAGTTGGGAGGAGACACCACAGGACTCAAAGACACCACACAATGCTTAAGGGGTCCCTCGGGAAGGCCCCTCACCAACAGTACTAAATTCACAGGCATTATGCAACTGCTATAATGTCCAGCAGGGGGGGCCCTGGACTGTGCAGGTAAGGGGACCGCGGGCAGTGTAAACTTAAAAACCCATGGCTGGGGCAGTTCTGTTTTGCTGGACCCTGCCACTAACTGACACACTGCAAACTGCCAGGAGAGAGGCCATGAGAGGGGCCTGCGGGAGTCTGACAGGCAGTGCCCCAATCAGAGTGTGGCTGCCTCTACTTAACTACTTGAGCTCTGGAAGGTTTCACCTGCTTCACGACCAATTTTTTCCTATTCGGCACTGCACTCATACAACTGCACAGTCATACAACACTGTACCCAAACGAAAGATATAACTTTTATTTTCACACAAATAGAGCTTTCTTTTTGTGGTATTTGATCACCACTGTTTTTTTTTTTTTTTTTTGCGATATAAACAAAAAGAAGACTGAAAAAACCCCTATATTTTTTTACTTCCTGCTATAAAACATATTGAATAAATATACCCAATGTTTATGTTGGATATGTTATCCAATAAACATATCCAATAATCTTCATAACATTTAGCCATAATGTATTCTGATAAATATCTTTTAAAAAAATGTAGTCAT
Source organism: Pelophylax lessonae (assembly GCF_965119305.1). Classification (NCBI taxonomy): domain Eukaryota; kingdom Metazoa; phylum Chordata; class Amphibia; order Anura; family Ranidae; genus Pelophylax; species Pelophylax lessonae. The sequence continues at coordinate 102,837,647 of NC_138778.1, forward strand.
TTTAATTTATTTGTCGCGGTGATCAGTGCTGCAGGCAATCTGCCACTGACTGCCACTGATAATGGCAATGACACTAATACAGTAATCAGAGCTAATACTATACACTATACTAATAACACTAACTGGGAAGTGGTTAATATGTGGGGCCAAAATGGCCATAGGGGTTAAATGTGTGCCTAACAATGTGCAATGTTTGTATTGTGTACTGCTTTTCCTAACAGATCTCTTTGTTCGTTATCCCTGCTTTTCAGGAATAAGAAAGATGTGAGATTGTTCCCTCTGTACAGGGCCCTGTGTTGACAATCAGCAGCTCCTGGCCATGAATCATTGTCTGGGACTTGCTGACAGACATTCAATATGTAGAATCACAGCACGTTTCAGCAGCGGGGCGTGTGTGCTCTTTAACCACTTGCCGACCGCCGTCCGACTATATACGGCGGCGGTCAGCCCCTCCCAGGCAAAGTGACGTACCGGTACGTCACTAGCCTGGGAGCCAATAGGGGGCGAGCGCGCGCCGCCAGAGGCGCGCTCTCGCCCCCGCTCGTTCACTAGGAAGCCCGCGCATGTGACATCGGACCCGATGTCCGCCGGTCACTCGCGATCGTCGGGTAGAGAGGGAGAAAGGCAGACGGCTAATGTAAACAAAGCTGCCTGTCATTCTCCCCTGTGTAAAAACACAGATCATATGGTCCTGCTATGTTACACACACAGCCACATCCAATGACAGTTAGAATCACGCCCCTATGGACACACTTAGCCCCTCCCTCTCCAATAAAGTTAACCCCTTCCCTCCCAGTACATTTTTACAGTAACAGTGAATATGTATAGCACTGATTACTGTAGTAATGTCACTGGTAACCCCAAAAGTGTCAAAAATGTCAGTCAAGGGTCCGATCTGTCCGCCCCAATGTCGCAGTCCCGCAAAAAAAAAAAAAAAAAAAAAATCGCAGATCGCCGTCATTACGTGTTAAAAAAAAAAAAACAACAAAAATGACAAAAATCTTTCCCTTTGTTAGTAAACGCAATAACATTTGCGCAAACCAATCAAAATACGCTTTTTGCGATTTTTTTTTACCAAACATATGGTAAAAAAAAAAATTGTCATAAAATGTTAAAAATTTTTGATTTTTACATTTTTTTGGGGAATTTCATATAAAAAAATGTGAAAAATATTGTTATTTTTGCAAAATTGATGCTCTTTTTTTGTTTATAGCGCTTGATCAAAAAATTGCACAGGTGATCAAATACCGCCAAAAGAAAGCTCTGTTTGTGGGAAAAAAAGGACACCAAATTCGTTTGGGTACAGCGTCGCACGACCGCGCAATTGTCCGTTAAAGTCACGCAGTGCCAAATCGCAAAATAGGCCCTGGTCAGGAAGGGGGTAAAATCTTCCGGGGCTTAAGTGGTTAAACCCAGAAGCAGACAGTGACTTACTTTGCCTGCATGGGCAGCCACAAGTGGTTAAACCATGACAAGAAAAAGACAAAATGGCGTGACCAGCAAGGTAGGCTGTCACTGGAAAATTTAGTATGGCCAGCAAATAAGTGGATATGTGGCAGGAGGAGGAACCTGCTTCAAAGCCGAACCTGGTACAGGAGGGCTGCCTGTTCCCACCTATTGTTAGCCCTGTCTGTGATACATGCACACTTCCTAAGTTTTATCCCTTTAAAAATGCAGCAAGTACAGAGAAATACCAGTATATCAAACCAAAATCCAATGTTCTCCTAACTTCCTATTGGAGCAGGCAAGTGATTTTCTGCACCAAAATTTTAAACAGCGTTGTCAGCCTTGCTCCTTGGGCTACAGATTTCCGCCCCATTCTCTGTCCCACTTCACATTGCAAACATTGAATACTTTTCTAGCTAAAAATGCTGCTGCCTGATTAGTGCAGATTATAAAATTCTGGCTAATATTTTAGCCAAATTGTTTAAATTCTGTTATTTTCACACTTATGAATTCTCTTGAAGACGAAATGTGATGCATTCCAGGTAGATCCAGGTAGATCCACCAACAATTTACCAGTTGCCATACTCCTCTCTTGCCAGTTGTAGATAGCCATAAAGCCTTTGACTATAATAAATGGCCCTATGTAAGCCCATGTTAAAAAAATCTGACTTCTGTAATGTCTATTACTTAAACATGATGTGTATACTCTTCCCACTGCCCATATTACAACATCATTTTGGGGGCTTTTCCTGTACAGTGGGGAAAGACTAATTGAATCCAGCCCCAGCTTTTGTTTGCCCTGGAAATTGCCCCTTTGCAGAAATTAGATGATGCACCAAAATTAAAGCACTTTTGGCATTTGTTCCTGGCTTTAAGGGTAATTGAAGCAGCTGCAGTTTGTGCAGTTATTTTGTATCTGGTAAAAATAAATAAAAAAAAAAAAAAAAAAAAAAAGGATTTAACTGTAAAAACTCTTTCTCCCCATGGGCTTTAGGAGTTACAGTGTGGTTCGAGAGAACCTATGAGGATTAGGATGCCATAGAAAATCTGTGAGCAGACAGTTTAATTCTTGGGTATACTTTTAAGGATACAGGGTTAGAAAAAATATGCAGATTGTTGTCAATATATCTTGAGAGGGGCAACTTAATCTCCACTCCCACACATTTAGGTTTATCAGGATCGATTACCTTTTTTTCCCCTATGCTCATTAAAGGACACAGCCTAGCATCATTACTGACTGTAGGGTTATAGCGTCACCTTCAGTAGGACACTAGGCAGAAAAAAGAATGCAGCACCACCTATGGGCAGCCCTAACCAGTGGCCAAACCCCCCATCTTCAATATGCAGCTTGGTTAGTCACAAAGCAGTATAAAACATAAAACAGAGAGATTGATGCGGCGTCCTTCAATGAACTCAGAGAAAAGGATTTTATAGGGAGTAGAAAAAAAAAAAAATCACATTTTCTCTTACATTCATTGAAGGACACACTCCGATATCATTTTTGACCGTAGGGCTGTCCCAAAGCAGTGACTCATCCAGGGGTGGGCAACCAGGAGTAAAACAGACAACCTATAAAAAAGGAACTCCTAGGAAAAGAACAAAAATCAAAGTAAATCCACAAACCAGCCAAGCACAATATAAATCCTGGCTTATTTGTCTTGGTGAGGTAGCTTTTTAATTTACAGTAAGTATACTTGTCAGACAATTAAACACAATATTTATCCTTTTTATGCAGGATTTTAAAGGCAATTATTATTTACGATAAGAAGTTTAAATACTAAAATTGTTTAAAAAAAAAAAAAAAAATGGTTCTTTATTATTTTTAAACAATTCTAGTATTTAAACTTATCGTAAATAATAATTGCCTTTAAAATCCCACAAAATAGAGGATAAATAACATGTTTAATATCCTTATGGGATGATGGCAATAATGCCCCTAGTTTACTAGAGAGTGATTTTTCTTACAAGTACTTGTCAGACAATTGTCTAATTGCCTTTTCCTTGTACGTATGAATCTGAATCTAAAAACAGAGTTTGTAATAATGATGGAAGAATCTTTATTGAGGGTATCTAAAACATCCCGTTCTGATGGTGCAAGGTTATCTACATGGATGTTAATAGAACCTCTATTATTAGAGTCCCTGTGCTAAGCTAGTAAGTCCTTTTTCTACTTTTGTTTTAAATCGATCAAAGGCTTTACCTCTGGAGTTAATGGGATAAAAGTCCGATCACTGTTTGAAGGGCGCACATACAGATGACATACCCTCCTCCCCAACAGCAGAACCAGATTCTTCCCACATTTCCTCTAGACCATGGGTGTCCAACCTTTTGGCTTCTCTGGGCCACATTGAGTGTAGAGAAATTTTCTCGGGCCGCATATAAAATATATACTACAGTTAATGTATACAAGTAATAAAACGCTGCCGCGCCCTTCCCACATGCCCATCCAATGCAGCTTCACCAGTGCGTGCCCATCCAATGCAGCCTCACAAGTGCATGCCCATCCAATGCAGCCTGATCAGTGCCCATCCAATGTAGCCTCACCAGTGCGTGCCCATCCAAAGCAGTATGCAATGAAGAGATAGGAGAGCCGCTGGATTACACAGAGCAGGGATCTCCCGCTTACCCGGTGACTGCTGTCATGCGAAGTCCTGCCTCCTGGACCGGCTCCTATGATAGACGTCACCAATGTGCTGTCTATCATTGACAGAGGCTCCAAGGCAGCCTCTGCCTACAGTTAGTTGGAAGCCGCTGTGGTCGTGCCCCCGACTCGACTTCCTTCCTCCCAAGCAAAAAAAAATAAAAGATTGTCAGGGGGCATTGGGCCGCATTGCCTGTGGTTCTGGGCCACATGTGGCCCTCGGGCCGCAGGTTGGACATGCCTGCTCTAGACCATTTAAGTGATTGTAAAGTCTTGTGTTTTTTTTTCTTAAATAACAAACATACTGTATCATACTTACCTCCTCTGTGCAGTTGGTTTTGCACAGAGCAGCCCAGATCCTCTTCTTTCGGGTCCCTCTTCACTGCTTCTGGCCTCTCCCTCCTGTTGAGTGCCCCCACAGCAAGCAGCTTGCTGGCGGCCGATACACACAGAAGGCTATTTAACTTAATGCATAGAATGTATTAAGATAAAAACCTTCTGCCTTTATAACTCCTTTAACACAGTTCACAAAAGCAGCACTTATTATGTTTCCCCCCCAATGGTGGCTCTTTTATGTTGTTACTGGAGCGGTTTTATCTTTTTAGTAGTCTAGTTTTTGAATTTACCTTAACCACTTACGGACCGTCCACCGTGTATTTACATCGGTACTTTGACGTTAAATACTGGGGTTATAGCAGCAGATAGCTGCCATAACTCCGGTATTTTTTTTAAAACGGCGGCCGGTCCGCTTTAACATAAGGGTGGTCCCAGTGGCAGATGCCCCGCGGGAACTCCTTTATGGATAGCAGGAGAGGTGCCCCCCCGGTCGTTTTCCCCACTTACCGGACCCGTCAGTATTTGGGAAAACGATCCAGCCCGCTGTGCCCTCAGGCAGGAGACTCTATGGCCTTGGAGGACCAGAGCAACGTCCCAACGTTGAGCCCATTTTTTTCATCACATTAAGGAGGTCCTGTCATGCTTATTTACATTCATTGTAATAGGAATAAAAGTGATCAAAAATTAAAAAAAAAAAAAACTATGTAAAAATAAAAGAATAAAAAGATAAAATAAATAGGAAAAAAAATTAGAGCGCCCCGTTCCCGTTCGCTTGCGCGCAGAAGCGAACGCATATGCAAGTCGTGCCCACATATGTAAACGGTGTTCAAACTACATATGTGAGGTATCGCCACGATCGTTAGAGCGAGAGCAATATTTTGAGCCCTAGACCTCCTCTGCAACTCTAAACTGGTAACCTGTAGAAATTTTTAAAGCATCGCCTATGGGGATTTTTAAGTACCAATGTTTGTCGCCATTTAACGAGCATGCGCAATTTTGAAGCATGACATGTTGGGTATCTATTTACTCGGCATAACATTATCTTGCACATTATAGAAAAAATTGAGCTAACTTTTGTGTTTTTTTTTATTAAAAAAAGTGTATTTTTTCCAAAAAAATTGTGTTTGTCTAAGAGGGATCCCTAGGCCTCAAGGATGGACCCAGGCAGGACAGGGAGCCCTGGCAGGAGACCCCACCAGGTATAACCCTCCCCCCCAGCTGATCGTCCTGTCGCCGGCGGCGTACCCCCCAGCCCCCATCGCCAGTATAGCGCCCTGCCCCCACCCCAGGAGGTGGACCAGACCACCCAAACAGCCCCAGCATAAGTGGAGGGGGGGTAGGATGGGGCACAGATGAAAGGGGGGTGCCTGATGGGAAGGAGGGGAACCCGGAGGTCTGACTGTCCCAAGGAGGGGCCCATCCACTCCAAAACCCTCCAGGGGGAGATGGGTGACAGCTACTCATACCAGGAAATGTCGGTCAGGAGGAACGCTGCGACTCGGGCCGAGACCCCGGTTGTATGCGACCTCGCAAGGCTTTTAACTCGCAGGCCAGCCCCCATCTAGTGGGGCTATGTTGCGGCCAACCTAGCTCGAAGCCGAAGTCAGAGCACGCTCACTGGCCAGATTGGGGTGACCACTGGATCTAGATTATCCAGCCCGTCGCACAGTCCGGCAGTTGACTGTTGATATCACAGAAAAAAAAAAAAACCATAAGAAAAAATTCTATCAAAAAAAAAATTGCCAGGACCAGAGATCCCAGCAAGGAACTAGGTCCTTACTCCTGACTAGGCAGAAAAAAAACTGAGTACCTATAAGCAGGAAGAGGGAGTATACCCCCTGTGACTGCCCATAGGCGTAGCCATATTCTTTTTCTGCCTAGTGTCCTATTCCTGTAGGGGGCAGTGTAACCCAATGGTTATGAGGATCAGCAGCGGTGTCTGTCAATGAATGAAAGAGAAATAGGGTTCCATAAAAGAATGCAAAAGGTTATGTACTTAGTGCATGTGACATCCAAGGAAGATAATTTTTTTATTATATCCCTGCTCCATAGCTCAAAATTGTTTTTAGTATTGATCATGAAATTAAATTAAACACACAATAATATTATCCAGAAAAGAGACTAATGAAAACTGTGGTGACCCCTCACATTGGTGGCCAGTGGAAAATTACCCATTTCATTTGTGGTTAGGTTAGTTTCCCCCTTACATTGGTGGTCAGTGAAGGACCCCTTTACATTGGTGATCAGTGGAGAAGAACCGCCATAAGTCACTGATCAGTAGGGAAGTTTTACACTGGTGGTCAATGGGAAAATGCCCTCTAACATTGGTGGTTAGTAAAGAGGGGTCCCTTTACACTGCTGGTCAGTAGAGAAGGACCCCTTACGTTAATGGTCATTGGAAAAAATAACCTGTAAAAAGTGTTTGGTGGAACAATAACTAATAAGAGTGTCAAAAACGACTTCTCTCCACTCATCCCACACCTCTGAGTCAGCTATGAGGCATTGTAACTAAAAATATACAGGTAGCTTCAGGTTGGAAGTTATGCCATTTCTCAAAGAACCCCTGACAACCTTAGCCGGAGCTCTGGTTGAGAGAGGCTCCGCTAGTGGCTTGCTTGCTATTGTGCATGGATTGAACAACTGCTAAATTCCTTTTAAAATTACACTACATAATTGTTGAATTTGTCTTGTATTTAAGCCTTCTCGAATACAAAACAGCAACCGGGAGAGGGGAGATTAGCATTTCGCTGTACCATTTTACCAAGGAATATATTAAGAGGAGGAGAGCGCAAAATGAGTAGAATGAGGACTTTATCAGTGTGCTGCTGCACCATATTCCACTGGGGCTATGTAGTTGCCTAAGCTGTGTGCCATTATTGGGGCAAATACTCAGGCAGGTAAAATGGTTGACATACATGTATTTTCATCTGCGTATTTAACCATTTGGCTGGAGCTTAGCTTTAAAAGTGTTCCACAAATATTTTTATAATAGTGGCAAAAACAAGATAAAGTGTGGTTTATTCAAGCAAAATATATTTTTCTCTATCACCTAAGGTGACAAAACACTTCAGTTAAGCCCACAAAATGCACCACAGCCTGTTTATTTTATGCACTGGGGTTTTAGAGGCCATGACGTCTCTACTGTAGCATGCTATAAAGACTAGAGACAAAATGCTTGGGTCAACAACTTTCTTTATATATAGGTACAGGAGAAGAGCAAAAAATAAACTACAAACATTGACACATGGCCTGAAAAAATATTCTAATATCAGTGGTGAACCACTATGTTTTATTACACAAATCTAAGGGTTTGGTGAAACAAAGATATACAACCTAAAAAGAGATCTTTTTGAGGAGACTCCATTTAGAGGTTTAGTTTATTAACTACAGCTAGCTCCAAGAGATGAGAAACATTTATACAAATTTCTTCTGCTTACTCTTCTTTCTTCAGTTGTGAAAAAAAAAAAAAGTTCTATATGTTTAACCTTTCTATAATGGCTCCTAAAATGTAATCTGATTTAGGATGTGGTGGTCCACAAAAGTCCAAGGGTTGGCTGCAAGAACTGGCTATCAGCTCAGGGGGCAGAGCGGGGTGTTCACCGGAAAAGATAAGACGACTGTACTGTAAGAGAATTGTTTTAGTATAGTAAGTGACTTAGATATGGTGATTAACAATAGGAAATAAAAGAATATTACTTAAATGTGCTGAGGCTGCACATACCCTATGGGGTAGAAATAGGCAACGCAGAACAAAAACCTTCCTCTTCAGGAGTCCCAATCCTGGAACCGCTGCAGGGTTCTCAGGCGGCTGTTGAAAATTTGGTGAGTCTTTGTAGCTTCAGCAGCTTTTCTGAGGTCTTCTAAAATCCCATTTTACTGAGATTCTTTGTAAAGGGCAAGAAACCAGATTACATTTTTTAAAACGGACTAAAAAAAGCCAGTCGGTGGAAGAGATGCCTATCGTCGTATGTCTAAGGATTGATTAGTGTTCTTTAAACCAAAGGGCTCCAACCTATCCTTAGACATACCAAGACCACCAACGGGCTTTTTTAGACCTTTTCTAAAATGTATTCCGGCTTTTGCCCTTTACAAAGAATCTTGTGACCTAAGAAAAGCTGTTGAAGGTAAGAAGACCAGGAAGATTTACATATGGATTTCTAAAGAGTTGCACCTCTGGTCTGCTTTCAGACAACTATATAGCTAAAAAAGAAGTTCAATCCTGACATTAGGCTTTGAAGGAGTGGGTGTATTATAAAGCAGACTATGCAATACTCTCTCATCTAGGACCCACCCCAGTCCAAGACCAGATTATAAAGAAGAAGCAGCAGCACACAAGCACCCAAAGGGCCCCTAACCTTCAGGAGACTATGCCCTTCAGTCTCCCAGGACCGTCTGCCCCTAAGTCCCACAAGCCCCTGAGGCGACTTAAGCCCCTCGCCTCCAGGCAGCTTCGCCTTTAAGCCTCCAACACCTGAAGGGGACTTAAGCCTCTCTAGCCTCGCCGCCTAAAAAGGGACTTAAGCCCCCCCGAGTAATAGCAAACACAAAATCTCCTGCACTTGCACCTCTGCCCTTGAGCCATCCCAGCACCTGTGGGAACCTAAAGGAGTTGTAAAGTCAGAAGATTTTTCATCTTAATTCATTCTATGCATTAAGATAAAAAGCCTTCTGTGTGCAGCAGCCTCCCCAGCACCCCCTAATACTTACCTGAACCCTATATCTGTCCAGCGATGCCCACAAGTCCCTCGGCCATCCGGGACTCTCCCTCCTGATAGGCTGAGACACAGCAGCGGCACCATTGGCTCCCGCAGCTGTCAAAGTCAGTTAGCCAATCAGGAGAGAGAGGAGGGCGGGGCTGAACGGCAGCTCCATGTCTGAATGGACACACAGAGCTTCAGCTCTGCTCAGCGGGAGGGAGGGGCTAGGAGGAGCGAAAAGGGACCCGAGAAGAGGGGGATTTAGGCTGCCCTGTGGAAAGGCAACTGCACAGAGCAGGTAAGTATAACATGTATGTTATTAAAAAAAGAGACTTTACAATCACTTTAAGGGCTTTGCCTCCTGGGGCGTCGACCCTAAAGCCTTGTACACACGATGAGAATATCAGACGAATGATCGTCCATTTTTTTTTTGCATGCAAGTCTGATATCAAAAATGAAAAGGTTACTCAACGTACAAAATCTCTTGTACGTCAGTATACTACTTTGGACGTGATGTAATGTATTGTATAGTAACGTATTCTTTCGTTTCCGAACATGCGCAGTCTTGTACTTCCGATTTTTTTCGGTACGGATTTAATGAAAATCGTACGATCTGGTATCGTATGGGGAACAAATTCGTGTTTGCCAGCTCTCCGAAGCTGTGTACTAAAGATCAGATTATAGTATGATTGCTTCAAAAGCTGTATTTTTCATCTGATTTTCTGATCGTGTGTACTAGGCTTTAAGCCCCTCTTCTCCTGGCTAAGCTGGCCAACGACACTTGTGGACACTTACGAACTCTGCCCACTCCTTCCTTCCTCCGTTAGCCTTTCAAGCTTTCACTCTTGTCTTTCAAGCTGTCGGTGTTTGATGTACAGCACAGAGAAATGCAGTGCAGCCTGCCATCAAGTCAGTTTTAGGTACTTTTGCGTAAAAAAAAAAAAACGTTTAATGACACCATAGCTGGATAAAATGTTGGATTTTGCTAACTCTCTGGAGTTCAGCTTAAATGTGACAGTAACTATATGATTTACAGACAAGTTAATGTCCATATATTACTAAACATACGCTATATAAATCCTGTATAATAATAATAATAATAATAACATACCATATAATTTTATCTAGAGTACTATATATGCTATTTACAGGCAAGAACATGCCTGGTGCAATCCTAGAAAAAGGTTTTCAAACTGTATAAAAGTCATTAGTTTTAAATTGTTTCTAAAGCCAATTTTTTATTTATTTTTTGATTAGAGAGTAGCAGTGGTTAAAATCACTGTCAGGTTTTTTTTCCAACTGTCTTTGTCTCCTTTCTATATTTCCTGGTGAACATTTTTATCAGGGCTAAACATTAGAGAAATCCAAAGATGTGAGTACTCAATAGAACAGGAATGAAGGAAAAATCTAAAATTGTATGTAGGGGGTATGGGCCTATGCTGGTCTGCACACCAAAGGAGTACAGTCCAAAGCATTGAGCCTAGGGGTTTAAGTGTGCCACGAATACCAGTATGAAAATAAAAATACTTCCACACTTCCAGATGGTATAAAAGTGAAAAAACGGAATTTTTGTAAAATCTTACCTGTAAAATTCCTTTCTCTGAGTCCTCCGACAGTCGCCGCCTCTTCATATTCGTCACATATGGGGTATTAGACTTTGCTCCGAAGGAGTAGCTAGGCAACAGAATATGTTAATAAAGCTTTTAACATATCCAACATATCCCACCCTCAAGGGGTGGTCCCCTCAGTCAATACCCTCCTACTTCCTGCAACCATATCTCAGTTTTAGTGGAATAGCAGCAGAGTATACAACCAAACCCCAAAAGAGGGGCGGGGGCGGCGACTGTCGGAGGACTCAGAGAAAGGAATTTTACAGGTAAGATTTTACAAAAATTCCGTTTTCTCTTACGTCCTCCGACAGTCGCCGCCTCTTCATATTCGTCACATATGGGGACGTCCCAAAGCAGTGCAAACATGAGGGGTGGGAAACACATCCGCGCCGAAAGGCAACGCAGTTTCCACATCAAGAAAGGAACCTTACCAAAGGAAGGAAACCAGCTGGGCAACAGCAAAAAACAAGTGCTCAACAGGAGCAACAACCCAGGAGAAGGCAAAAACCAGGGGATACAAAACTTATCCCAACAGCCAGGAGTCCCCAACAAGGGACCCTAGGGAACAGCCGCACTAAGAACCTTGCGGCCAAAGGAAGCATCCGCCGATGCCCGAACATCTACTTTGTAGAATTTTGTGAAAGTGTGCACGGTCGACCAAGTCGCCGCCTTACACACCTGGGCTACAGAAGCCCCATGACGACAGGCCCAAGACGTACTCAGAGATCTAGTAGAGTGCGCCTTCACAGGCACAGGGGGAACCTTCCCCTGCAAGGCATAGGCCTGTTCAATGGTCTGTCTGATCCATTTAGCGATGGTAGAGGCCGAAGCCGCCATGCCCTTCCGAGGACCCTCTGGAAGAACAAACAAGGAGTCCGTTTTACGAAAAGACTCAGTCGATCGAAGGTAAACCCTGATCGCCCGAACAACATCCAAAGAGTGCAATCTCACCTCCTGTGGATGTTTAGGCTTCGTGCACAACGAAGGGAAGACAATGTCCTCATTAAGATGGAATTCCGAAACACGCTTCGGAAGAAAGGAAGGATTAGGTCGCAAGACCACCTTATCCAAATGAATAACCAAGTACGGAGACTTGCAGGACAAAGCCGCCAGTTCCAACACTCTGCGAGCCGAAGTGATCGCCACCAAAAAGGCGACCTTTTTGGATAACATAGACAACGAGATCTCCCTGATCTGTTCAAAAGGAGCACGTTGTAACACAGATAGCACGAGATTCAAGTCCCAAGGGGGCAGAGGATCCCTCCTAGGAGGAACCAGATGCCACACACCCTGAATAAAGGTGCCAACCAAAAGGTTGGATGCCACGGGACGTTGAAACAGAACGGCCAGAGCAGACACCTGACCCTTTATCGTAGCCAGCGCCAAGCGCTGATCAACACCCGCTTGAAGGAAAGACAGCACACGGGACACCGAGTACGTGCGGGGTGAAAACCCCCTGGACTCACACCAGGCAAAAGAGGCCTTCCAAGTACGGTAGTAAACCTTCCCAGAGGAAGACTTCCTCGCGTTGATTAAAGTATGAACGACCTCCGGAGAGAGACCCCTCTCCTTCAGGACCTCGGTTTCAACAGCCAGGCCGTCAAAGCCAGCGACTGTAAAGCAGGATGGTTCCTTGAGACAGTAGATCGTCTCGAAGAGGCAGACGCCACGGGGCGTCGACCGCCAGATTCACGAGGTCTGCGTACCAGGACCGGCGAGGCCAGTCCGGTGCCACAAGAATCACCGTGTTGCGTTCCGATTGAAACCTGCGAAGGAACCTGGACAGCAACTGGATCGGTGGAAACGCATACATCAGTCTGTACTGATGCCACGGGGCCACTAACGCGTCCGACGCGTCTGCCCGAGGGTCGCGCGTCCGTGCCACGAACCTCCTCACCTTGTTGTTGAGACGTGACGCGAACAGGTCCACATCTGGAAGACCCCACTTCGCGCACAACATCTGGAAGACAGCCGGGTGGAGAGACCATTCCCCCTGATCCAGGGTCTGGCGACTCAGATAGTCCGCCTGCCAGTTCTCCACCCCCGGAATGTGAACCGCCGTTATCGCCGGGACATGAGTCTCGGCCCAAGACAGAATGTCGGCCACTTCCCGAGCCGCTCGGGCACTCCTGGTGCCCCCTTGGTGGTTGATGTAGGCCACCGCCGTGGCATTGTCCGTCTGCACCCGAACCGGGCAGCCCTGCAGCCGGTCCGTCCAGCGACGAAGACAGAGACTTATCGCACGCAATTCCAGAATGTTGATCGGAAGGGAGGACTCCCCCTCCGACCAAGTTCCCTGGGCGGACAGAACGCCCAGAACACCACCCCAGCCCGACAGGCTGGCATCCGTGGTGATTACCGTCCACGAGATAGGACGAAACGACTTGCCCCCGGACACCATCGGGGACTGGAGCCACCACAGAAGGTCTTTTCTGGTGCGATGACTCAACGAGATCTGAAGATCCAGAGATTGAGGTCGCCCGTCCCACTTGGACAGGATCTCCGCTTGGAGACCCCGCGTGTGAAACTGGGCGAAGGGAATCGCCTCGAAGGCCGAGACCATCAATCCCAGACATCTCATGCACGTCCGTAGAGACGATTGCGGAACGTCCCGGAGGGACCTGACTTCCTCCTGAAGAGTTCTGAGTTTGTCTTCCGGCAGGAAGACCTTCGCCTGCACCGAGTCCAAAATCATTCCCAGGTAGGGAAGACGAACAGACGGACTCAGTGCCGACTTTGGAAAAATTATCGTCCAACCAAACTCCTGCAGAGTTTGCATCGTGACAGACAGGTCCTGCTCCAGACCCTGGCTGGTCGCAGACCGAACCAGAATGTCGTCCAGATACCCCAGGACAGAAATGCCCTGGGCCCTCAATAATGCCAGAACCGGTGCAAGCACCTTGGTGAAGACCCGCGGAGCCGAGGCGAGGCCAAAAGGCAACGCCACGAACTGGTAGTGATCCTCCGCAATGGCAAATCGAAGGTACCTCTGGTGACCCTCGAAGATGGGGATGTGAAGATACGCATCCTTCAAATCGATGGAGGCCATGAATTCCCCCGGAACCAGGGCAGCCACCACCGACCGCAGGGATTCCATGCGGAACTTGCGAACCCGCACAGAGCAGTTCAGAGCCTTCAAGTCCAGAATCGGACGAACCTTGCCCTCCTTCCTGGGCACGGTGAACAGGTTTGAATAAAACCCCCGAAATCTGTCCCGATGAGGCACCGGAACCACCACTCCCTGAGCCCTCAGGTCCTGCACCGCCAGGTGTAGGTCCCGCAGGCGCTCCGGAGACAGTTGAAGATTTGAAGGAAAAAATCTGCTCTCCGGCCGAGAGAGAAACTCGATCTTGTAACCAGACCGAACGATTTCCTGAACCCATCTGTCCCGCACACGGGCCAACCAGGGCTGAAGAAAACCGAGCAAGCGTCCCCCCACCCCAAAACTGGGTGAGGGCGCCCCTTCAGGCCGAACTGTTACGGGCTGCAGGTCCGGATTGGCCGGACTTCTGCTTACCAGACCAGGGCTTCTTCTGAGAGCCTTGACCTTTGAACGGCTTGCCCTTGTAGTGCGGCCGAAAGGCACGAAAGGACCCCTGAGGGGGCCGAAAATTAGCATGCTTCTTCCCAGAAGCCCCCTTAGCCTTGGGGAAATGAGGCAAGAGAGTGCTCTTACCCCCGGTGATTCCCTTAACACATCCAGGGACTCCCCAAAAAGGCGAGACCCATCATAAGGCAGATTGGCTAAGGTCTTACGCGAAGATTGGTCCACCGACCAACATTTTAACCAAACCAGGCGGCGAGACAACACCGCCACACTGTGCACCCGTGCAGCCAACGGAATCAGGTCCAGGTCCGCATCACACAGATACATGACACCCTGGTGGATCTGATCCACCATATCCAGGGTTGCCGGCGAGGCCGAGTCGGCCACCAAGACGCGCCTAAGCATCTGCGTCCAACTTGCGATCGCCTGGGCCGCCATGAGAGAAGCAAACAGAGCTTTAAGCATAGAACCCGTAACAGAATACGTATGACGGGCCAGAGACTCCAGTCTCCTATCTGTGGCATCACGGAAAATGGGTGAACCCTCTGCAGGAATCGCAGTGGCCTTGTTCAAAACCGCAATCGCATGATCCACTGGTGGAGGCACGCACCACCTTTCATCAGTGGCAGGTGAAAAAGGATAACGCAGCTTGAATCTACTTGGTACCGCAAAAGGTTTGCGCAGATCGCGCCATTGATCCTTAACAGCGCGCTGAAAATCAGCATTGCAGGGGAAAACCTGTGGCGTCCTGCGTTTCCTCTGCGTCCCATAAGCCGCCAAGGCAGCGGGGGGACACACTTCGTCCTGCAAACACAGCGTTTGCTTAATAGAAGCAATCAACTCATCCATGATTGCAAGCTCTTCAGGCGAGCCAGGGGGAGAATTATCAACCCCCTCAACTTCAGCCTCCACCTCAGACCCCACTAGATCAAGAGAGGAGCGGGACCCCGATAGGGAAGCCCCTGCTAGACCAGCCCCATCACCTTCACCCTCAGAATCAGAGGAGAGCACAACTCTGGGCCTTTTGGTAGATTGAGCAGCCACCAGCATTTGCACCTGAGCAGCAAGGTCAGCCACAATAGTGGCTAAATCCCCCCCTGGGGGGGAAGCAGCGGTCCCCTGGCTTTCCACCAATACTGTAGGAAATTTGCCCTCCTGAGAATCCATTGCCCCTGTAATGCCAGACAACCAAGGGTTAACTGCCCCTTTCAGCAAGCGCGGCAAGCGCAGCCCACCGCGTCACACTAAGCACAATGAGACCCCCACAGGGATATGTAAACTGAACACAGGCAATGGATAGCAAGAAACAGAAGGATAAAACCTGAGGAGACCCTCGCCGCTGCTGCCTCGATCGGTGTTCCTGGGAAGAGGAAGTGATGCTGCTAGGGCGCTCTATGTAAACCTATGGAGGCTACAAGAAAATGGCCGCCATGCATGGAAAACATGCGGCCGGAGCGAGGGCAGGCAAAATGGCGTCTTTTGGCGCCGAAACCGTCGCTCCACAGTGCAGTAATGCACACGTCTGTATGTAAAAAAACAGAACCGATCGCCGCAGCGATCGCTGTAAGTGCCCAAACATGCCATAAAACATGCCCCACAGCACACAGCTTTCCACACTGATCATGCTGACACCCATAGTGCCACACAACTCCCCCCCCCCCCCCTTGCAGCCCACAGCATGCAGCCGAGAGATAGGGAGACAAACAGTGTGCATAGAGACAGGTTACACAGTCCCAGACTGACACCCCTCCAGACAGACAGGTCCCCACATAAATACACTTACCTCACCACGGTGTGGGGGACCCGCACAGGCGAACAAGCGGCTACACATGAGGCAGGGAGAGTCGCATACAAGACGCTCCGAACGTGGGTTAAGAAACCGCACAGCGTCCAGTGAGGTAGCCACCTCACCAAGCATCCCTGCACCGAACAGGGATGGGTCGTTCACTATGCCAGGAGCGTTACCTGGCTGAACGCTCGATGGCAGACTGGGAAGCCACTGACCCACGACCTGCGACCAGGGGGATCAGCCCGAGACCCAGTCCGCATGATCCTCTTCGTCCGAAGAACTAACTAACGCTGATAAAACAACAGCTAAGTAAAGGTAGAGAGAAAAACTCAAACAAAATATTAAAAAGAAGAAAGAGTCTGGGACAAAGTCCCAGCACAGAGAGAGCCAGCCACTCCTGACAAGCTAGACATTAAAACTGAGATATGGTTGCAGGAAGTAGGAGGGTATTGACTGAGGGGACCACCCCTTGAGGGTGGGATATGTTGGATATGTTAAAAGCTTTATTAACATATTCTGTTGCCTAGCTACTCCTTCGGAGCAAAGTCTAATACCCCATATGTGACGAATATGAAGAGGCGGCGACTGTCGGAGGACGTAAGAGAAAAATATATATAAGTTTATTCAAAGTTCGTTTACATAATTTAGGGATATATGGAACTGGATACACAATACATAAATTACATATGACAATACATAATAAATTTCAAGAGACCAAAGAGAAAACAAAGAGAATGGTGCAACAAGATCATTGATTTTTAAGAGCTTTTACAGAATAGAAAAGAAGCTGGAACTACGCGTTTCGCAAAATATGCTTCTTCAGGCTCCAGCAGGTTAAGGATATAGGTACTTCTATGATCTTGTTTTGACGTTTTTTACTGGACATATATATCTGGTCAGTTGACTGATTATATGTCTTTTCCGTATGGTCACATGATAAGAAGAAGGGGGGGGGGGGGGGAGTTTGAAAAGAATATGGGTGGAAAAAGATTTTGTATATATTTGGGACCCTATAAGGATGGGATAAAGTCTTTTGATTTGTTATTTATGTCTCTCAGCATCAAAAAAATAATCATTAATATGGCCTGGATAGAAAAAGAGAGGCCCAAAGGGGAGGATAAAACATGGGGATATAAATAACAGACGACTCAATCATATCTCTCAATAGCGCTGTTTGTGGATATTATTGACTGAAAAATATTATTGACTGGCTGCCAGCCAAACTGATGCGGACACACATATTTGAACCTCCCAGATTTCTCAATCTTTTCGTACTCTCTCATTTTAGCGCTGATGGAATAAGAGACTGGACAACTGCAATTGACTTTTCAGTCAATAATATCCACAAACAGCGCTATTGAGAGATATGATTGAGTCGTCTGTTATTTATATCCCCATGTTTTATCCTCCCCTTTGGGCCTCTCTTTTTCTATCCAGGCCATATTAATGATTATTTTTTTGATGCCTCTTTTATGCTGAGAGACATAAATAACAAATCAAAAGACTTTATCCCATCCTTATAGGGTCCCAAATATATATTCCACCCATATTCTTTTCAAACTTCCCCACCCCCTTCTTCTTATGTGACCATACGGAAAAGACATATACTCAGTCAACTGACCAGATATATATATCCAGTAAAAAACGACGTCAAAACAAGATCATAGAAGTACCTATATCC
Organism: Pelophylax lessonae; assembly: GCF_965119305.1. NCBI lineage: Eukaryota > Metazoa > Chordata > Amphibia > Anura > Ranidae > Pelophylax > Pelophylax lessonae. Next base: position 102,855,394 of record NC_138778.1, read on the forward strand.
TTAACCTGCTGGAGCCTGAAGAAGCATATTTTGCGAAAGGCGTAGTTCCAGCTTCTTTTCTATTCTGTAAAAGCTCTTAAAAATCAATGATCTTTTTGCACCATTCTCTTTGTTTTCTCTTTGGTCTCTTGAAATTTATTATGTATTGTCATATGTAATTTATGTATTGTGTATCCAGTTCCATATATCCCTAAATTATGTAAACGAACTTTGAATAAACTTATATATATTTTTTTCACTTTTATACCATCTGGAAGTGTGGAAGTATTTTTATTTTCATACTGGTATTCGTGGCACACTTAAACCCCTAGGCTCAATGCTTTGGACTGTACTCCTTTGGTGTGCAGACCAGCATAGGCCCATACCCCCTACATACAATTTTTGCTTTTGAGGGGAGGTGCCAACAAAATATATGTTTTAATAGCCACTTTCCCCCTCCACCACATTTCTCAAAGGAAAAATCTAGTTCTGGTGACGCCTGTCAGAAGATATTTCCCCTGACGTCCTATTTACAGGGCAGAAAATTAAGGCAAATCTGAACTGAGACACATTGGTCATGTTTGTATTGCTCATTGTTTTCCCTTCTGGGATCCTTTCCCTTATTTATTTACCTTAGAGGTTGAGGTTTCTATCCAACCATTTTAGCTATTTCACTATTATTAAATCTCAGTAGCGCTATATGATTGATATACCGTATATACTCGAGTATAAGCTGACCCGAATATAAGCCGAGGCCCCTAATTTTACCTCAAAATAGTGGGAAAACTTATTGACTCGAGTATAAGCCTAGGGTGGGAAATGCAGCAGCTACCGGACCCAACTGGGCCACTACGAGACACAAAACAGGAGATGGTTCAGGCATGGTACAGGAGATGGTACAGGTCATGGTACAGGCCTGGCACAGGAGATGGTACAGGCATGGCACAGGTGATTGTACAGGCATGGCACAGGTCATGGTACAGGCATGGCACAGGTCATGGTACAGGTCATGGTACAGCCTACCGGCATGGCACAGGTCATGGTACAGGAGATGGTATAGGCATGGCACAGGTGATAGTATATGCATGGCACAGTAGGTACAGGCATGGCACAGTAGGTAAAGGCATGGCACAGTAGGTACAGGCATGGCACAGGAGATGCAGTGCTGCTGTCATGGTACAGGAGAATGTCCTGTACCATGTCCGCAGCACTGCATGAGGAAATGCAGGGGCTGTGGAGGTGTCTCACTTACCTGTAGGTAAGGCACCTTAGATTTAAAAATGGTGCCGCCCGGCGCCAACACGCCACCGCGCATGCTATTGTCGGCTATTCCCAGGCATGGGCGGTGACATGTCGGCGCCGGGCGGCACCATTTTTAAAAGGTAAGTGAGCCAGTGACTCGAGTATAAGCCGAGGGGGGCTTTTTCAGCATGAAAAAACAGGCTGAAAAACTCGACTTATACTCGAGTATATACGGTATACCAATACAGGCACTACTTTGGCCACATTTTCTTTCCATAGTGATCATTGGGAATGTGTCTGCTCTTTTCCTTTTGTAGATTGAATGCTTAAACATCATTTTATGCCACTGCCTTGCACCTCTGCCATTGGTCTTGCTGGAATTCAGTGGTTTGGCCTAGTTTTGTCCTTATTTCATTTTTTAAGAACTTTAATGTTATCGTCTTTATTGGCCAAGCAAAGAAGCGTACATCATTACTGTTTTTTTAACTGATCTGGCTGACGTAATCTGGGTTTGTATGTACTGGAATGTAAGTGTTGCTTCGTATTTAAACAATTTTCTAAAGACATGCCTCTGTAAACATTACTGTATGGATACATATAAATTATTGTTTCATTTCAGAAATGCTGCACCCTAGTCTAATGTACACCCCAGAGGAAAGAAAGAAATTTCTGAAACGCATCGGGTGTTTCTCCTGGGGCTAAGTGCTCTAGCCACAGTCTTTATGTTGTACATATACATTTACTCATTACAAAATGTTTTTGCTCTAAAACCCTCTTTTTCTACATCAGCTGTTTATATACATTTTTATATTGTCATTTCTAATAAAATATGAATTTATATTTTTATATATAAGCTTGTGTTTTTGGTATACATTTTTACCATAAAGTAATATACTAGGCCGTTAAAGTCCCATGAGGAGGCACTCATTTCTTCCTTTGTTCCATGGCAATTGGGATGTTGGCCTGTTTTTCTATTGACTTCACCCCCACTTTTGTTCCATATTATTTATGAACCAGTGCCACCTTATCAGTGTGGCATCAGGACAAGAAGCAGTGGCGTATCATCCATGTGTGTAGGCTGTTCACTGCACACGGGCCCCCAAGGGGGGGGCCCATTGTGACCCACACATGGGTGGTTCTCTGGTTCACAGCCGGAGTGGCATGAAGGACAGCTATGAGCACCGATCTCCCTGCATGACGCTGTGAGCACCGATCTCCCTGCATGACCCTGTGAGCACCGATCTCCCTGCATGACCCTGTGAGCACCGATCTCCCTGCATGACGCTGTGAGCACCGATCTACCAGCATGACTTTTCAGCCGCTTCTCCTCCTCCTCTCCCTCCTGCGACTGTCAGTTGAAAAGACATGCAGGGAGATCAGTGCTCACATCCAGGGTCGGTGCGAGCAATATGCAGTTCGGGCAGCTGCCTTAGGGCGCCAGGATAGGCGAGGCAGCAAAATCCCTGGTGATTCAGATTTTTTTAAATACTTACCTTCTGTTCAAAGCTGGGACATGGTGTGGCTGAGAGAGGCATTGAAACAGTGCAGGAGGGGACACCAGCTTGGGTGGGTTCCGTACAGTGTAATGAATGTTAAGTGTACTCACACACTCCGCTTCCTTCCCCATGGCTTTCACAGGACCGTGCATATCTTTACCCCCACCCCTTTAGTGACAGCCTCACTTGCTGGCTGCTCAATTTTGACCTTTCAGGGTGGAGAGAGTGTGAGTAGGGAGGTACACTCTCTGATTAGCCAAGGGTGCCATCCATCAATTACACTGGCCCCACCCCTGGCTTCTCACATGGTAGCATGGAATGTGTCAGTGTGGAGGAGAACTGCTGGCAAAAGTGAAGCAGTACCTAACAAATGACAGGGGAGGGCTCCTAATCTCCTCTATATTTGCATGCTATCAACAGATCGATCTACACATTCAGGAAGGACATTCTGCATGATGCTTAGCAACAATTGCTGTTTGGTGTCACTTACTTTTCATTGAAAATGAACAGAAATGCATTTTGTGCAAACATCTGATAGCTGCAAAGGTGAGGGCAGCTAGAATTAGTGAGCACCATGTAAAGACATGATAACATATTGTGACATCTGAACATCTACCAACTACTGTTTAATGCATTCCTTCCTTACTCTATTTAGCAAACTTTGTACATAATTTGTTTAATTTTAGGGCTCATGATTCAAACCATATAGGTGCATCCAAGTGTGCATGCTTTTGTGCATTTTCAGCAGCCCATTAAAACGTAGTTCAACCCAAAAGTGGAACTTCCGCTTTGAATACTCCTGACCCCCCTGACATGCCACATTTGGCATGTCATTTTTTTGGAGGAGAACAGGTACCTAGTTTTGACAGGTATCCGCTCCCACTTCAGCTCAGGCCACCTAGGCGCCTCGAGTGGACGTTCTCTCCCCCTCCCTCCCTGCAATCTTCTGGGACACATCAGAGGTCCCAAAAGATTTCCCAGCCATTCAAGATGTGCAGTGTGACTCGCACATGCGCAGTACGCACCCGTCTGTGATGCCAAAAGCGGTCACAGCCGGGTGCCCACACTAGTGATGCAGGCGCTGCAGAGAGGAAAGGGAGAGGGGTGAGGCTTTGGGCGGCCACATCCCTGGATGGTGGGACAGGTGAGTTTACACTTTTTGTAGCTGCTGACTTTTATTAAACACAAAAACGGCTGGAACTCTGCTTTCATTTCAAGTGGCTGGGAAACACAAAGAGAACTGCAGGCACAAATTTTTAAAATTGCACCACACCGAACCCCACAGTACTGAGGTACTTTGCTTTCTGTTGGATGCACATATATCTACATTTGCTAGATGCATGGAGTGCTATTGGGAATGAATGACACCCTCACATGTCTGCAGATGGAAGCACGTTTCTGTGCAGTGCAGTTTGTCTGCGCTTAGGATTAAAGTGGTTGTAAAGTAAGGTTTTTTTATCCTAATCCATTCTATGCATTAAGATAAAAAAACGTTTGTGTGCAGCAGCCCCCCTAATACTTACCCAAGCCGCATCTCTATCCAGCAATGCTGCAGGAGTGTCTTAGCTGCCAGGGACGCCTTTGGCTCCCGCTGCTGTCAATCAAAGTCATTGAGCCAATGAGGAGAGAGGGGGGAGGGCTGAGCACCAGCTTCATATCTGAATGGACACAGGGAGCTGCGGCTTAGCTCGCGTGCCCATATAGAAAGTTGTTTGCTATTGGGGCACTCAACACCAGGGAGGGGCCAGGAGAGCAGGCTGGGGACCCTAGAAGAGGATGATCTGGGTTGCTCTGTGCAAAACCAACTGCACAGTTAAGTATAACCTATTTGTTATTAGTATTACTTTAAGAATGTGAATTTTCTCCTTTTCACTTTGAGGGCTCATTCACACCAGATGTTTTGTGCTGATCAGAGCAGATCAACGCAAGCTTAACACAAAAACACAGAGCAAACAATTGTTCTCTACGTTCCCTATTCACACCATACATACATGTTGGTGTGTCTCATGTAAAAATGCAGCATGTCTCCATTTTTATCACAGCCCAACACATTCAACTCCATATCACATGTAGTTGAATACGTTTTTTTTCCATAATGTTGAATAAATCATTCAAAAATAAATACAAAAACAAAAAAAGTAAACCGTGCAATGCATTTTAACCAGATATTGCACTGCCCTTCTACAATACACACCAGAAGGCATGCATCAAATGGATCATAACGTGTGCTTACTGGTGTCAATGGGCCCCAAGTGCATCACTTTCTCTCCACCAGTTAAAGAATCTCCTACCCACCTTTCTCTCTTTGGTCACGGTTCCTCTCTGCCAACTTCTTTCCCTTAGAAATCACAGCACCTGAACTCAAACCTCGCCTCCTTATTCCACCTCCATTCTACCCACCTTTTACCCCTCCAGAATTTCCCTCCTACCCATCTCCCCTCACCCAATTTCATTACCCTCCCTCTGTGCCACGCACCTCACACCCCTCAGATCATAGCACATGCTTTCCACCTCATACCCCCACCTTCCCTGTAACCCTCACCCCCCCCCCCCTTTGACCCCAACACTACCATTCACCCTTCCGCGGCTTGGCTTCTTTGCCCTGGACACCAGATGACTTTGTCCTAGCACTGCTTCCTTTTCCTAAAGCTGAGTCCTCTTTCCTACCAGACTCAACATGGACGTTTTAGTTTGCCTCACCTGCCAGCTGCCCATAGCCAGTGAGGGGAAGCAAGAAATGCATAACCCAACCCCCCCTTTACACACTGCCGTTTAGTGGCAGTTCAGAACAGCTTAAATTTTCAATGCTCTGAAATGTACCATATCTTTGTTTATTGCAATAAAGGAACAGTCTGACTGTTAAAAAATAAATAAATACATTGCAATGCTGCATCCCATCACAATATGAGTGCATAATGAAGGAGGTACCAGTGTGGCTGTAGACAGCGTGGGGAGTGAATAAACACAGTTTGCATTGTGGAGGAGAGGGGTTGGCGGGAGGATGGTGGTTGGGAGGGGGGGGGGGGTGGTAAAATGAACCTTTGCCTGTGTAAGAAGAAATCCTTGCACCGGCCCTGCTTACAGCTGTCCCCACTGCCGCACTGATCCCCGGCTGTTCTATGTGTCCTTCCCCCCCCCCCCCCCCCCCGCTGCTCCTCTGACCCCCTGTCTTCCTCCTCTATCCCCCCCCCTCCCCTCATCCCATGCAGATGGCTTCCCTCTCCTCTCCCGCTGGCTGCTGGGGGGATACCAGCCCCTTACTTTTCTCAATTTGACATAGTGAGCGATCGCTACCGATCACTCGTGTTAAGTGAGCAGATTAAACTGTGTGACCATTGCACCCAATCCTTTTTTAGGATACAGAGGTGTGTGTGGGAAGAATTTGTCTATGCATCTCTTAATAGGGTACGGCCAGTTTGATGTAGAAAAACATTTTTGAATTTAAACCCTCATAGAGAGAGTATCACATTTTGGAGTTCCCCTAACTTCAACCTTCAGTCCATCTTATGAAGATAAGTAATGATGTTATTTTCCCCAGGAGGTAGCAGAGCACCATACAACCCTAATATAGGTGGAGGGGGGATAGGGGGGGCAGAGAGGGGGGTAGATGACCCATAGGACCACCACACTCAAGGAGGGCCTAACAGGAAGGAGGGGAACCTAGGGGTCTGACCGTCCAAGGGAGGGGCCCGCGACCACCCAAAACCCTCAAGGGGGAGAGAGGGGATAGCTACACACCATACCAGGAACCAGGTGGGCACCACTCCAGACAGAACCTTCTCTCCATCGAAATGGGAGGCTGTCAGCCAGGAGGAACGTTGCGACGCAGGCCGAGACCAGGTCATATGCGACCTTGCGAGGCGTTTAATTCGCAGGCCAGCCCCTGTCCGGTGGGGCTATGTCGCGGCCGACCTAGGTCTGCACACGCACTCGCTGGCCAGAGTGGGGTGACCAATGGATCTGGATTATCCAGCCCATCGCCCAGTCTGGCAGTTGATTGTAGATCTCACAGGAAAAAAACAGGAGAAAAAAAAAAATCTATCCAAAAAGAAAAAATTGCCAGGACCAGAGATCCCAGCAAGGAACTAGGTCCTGACTCTTGACAAGGCAGAAAAAACTGAGTACCTATAGCAGAGAGGGGGAGTATACCCTCCTGGGACTGCTCATAGGCATAGTCTTTTTATGTCCTACTCCTGTAGGGGGCAGTATAACCCAAAAGTCAAGAAGATCAGGAGGTGTGTCCGTCAATGAACGAAAGAGAAAAAAAAAAAAAATTACAGAGGTTTTAACCTTTCCCCACAATATCTGAAATACAATATACATTCAAAAATATTACCTAGAATTGGGTTTTAATAACGTGTAAACCATACAAGTACACTTGCAATGAGGTTTCTAATCAAGCTGTGGTGCAAATTGCAATATTCAGATATATTTGTAATCCTCAGACCTCTGTTGTAGTATGATTGTCTTACTTTGTAGCTGGTGTGCAATGTCCTCCGTATTTGTGCTGGGTCAGTAATCTGTGTTGCAGCAGTAATCTGTGTCGGATCAGTTGCTTTGTGCCGAATCTTTCTGCATTCATCTTGAAACCCCTTCGTAAAAGTGCAGAGGCTCTATAAAAGAAAAAAAAAAGACACAACAAAAATATTATATATTGATAAAAGGAATGAACAAGCATACATTGTTTTACTTGCCATAATCTTTTCAATCTTTATTACTAGTTATTTTAGCATTGGGTGTGAGATGTTAGAGGAAAATCAAACACATTCTACTTAATTGGGGTACACACATAAAAAAATAAATTATATAAAATCAGGAAGAAAAATTCCGTACGAGGAATAATTGTTCAATTGTCGTATGGTGTATCTCTACTGTCTGATTTCTGTACCAGCATTGCAAAGCTTCCGCACCCAAAATCGGCTAATCTCTGCCAACGGCGCAGCTTTCCATATTGTGTTCATCAAAGGTACAGTCTGATGTAGTAAAACATTTTGGAATGTAAACCCAGCTACTGGCTTTTGGGTGGACTCAACTTTTAAAGTAAGCCCAGGACAAATCCCGTTCTGAAAATAATTGCAGCAACTGGTAAATGGCAGTATACATATATCACGCTCATACCTTTCCAGTAGCAGTGCCCCCCGGCGGCCGGATTAGGTCCCTATCCAAATAACTTTCATAAAGTTCCACTTTCATAACAGGCATGCCTCCAACTTCAAGTGACAAAACCCAGACTTGCTGATTGATCATACAGGCTTGTGGCATGGATGCAGGATGTGTGCATATACCTCAGGAGATGGAAAGCCATGAAAGAGGACTCAGGCTGGGTTCATACTGATGTGGCTGTGGGTTAGGTGTGTGTCTGTTTACCGTTTCAGCTGCGAATCCAGTCTGACTTTTTGCCTGTATTCACTCCTGAACCAGTGCACTCTACGGCTGTCCTGGAGCTACATGAACTGACTCCATTAAGAGCCGGTCATGTGAAATAGATGTAGGGAAAACCACATCCAATTTGCATCCGTGTGAACCCAGCCTTAAAGTGGTTCTGAAGTCTAAATGTTTCTTACCTTAAAATGGTTGTAAAGTCAGAAGGTTTTTTATCTTTCTATGCATTAAGATAATAAAAAACTGTGTGCAGCAGTCCCCCTGAGCCCCCCTAATACTTACCTGTGCCCCCTCTCTATCCAGCGATGTCCATGAGTGCCTCAGCCGTCCAGGACTCTCTCCTGATTGACTGAGACACAGCAGTGGTGCCATTGGCTCCCGCTGCTGTCAATCAAACTCAGTTAGCCAATCACGAGAGGGAGAGGGCGGGGCCGAATGGCAGCTCCATGTCTGAATGGACACACCTGCAGCTCGGCTCGGGTGCCCCCATAGCATACTGCTTGCTGTGGGGGCACTCAACAGAAGGGAGGAGCCAGGAGCTCCAGCCAGGGACCTGAGAAGAGGAAGATCTGGGCTGCCCTGTGTAAAACCACTGCACAGAGCAGGTAAGTATACCATGTTTGTTATTTTATCAGAAAAAAAAAAAAAAAAACATAAAAACTTTACAAAATCACTTTAATGCATTTTCTGCATGAATGTAAAAAATGGCCCATGACTCATCCTAAACCCCCATCCCCAAATGCTTACCTTGCTCCATGTCACAGCTCCAGTGGGTCAAGCACTGCTCCTCTCACTTTCCACTTTCACAGGAGAAATCGAGGGCAGCGGAGCCATAGGCCCCTGCAGTTGTCAGTCAAACTCTTGTAATGAGGATTGGGGCATGGCTCACCAGCGCTTTTTGTGTCAATGGACACACAATTTTTAAAGTAAACCCAGGACAAGTTCTGTTCTGTCAATGGACACACACAGCCTGATTCAGAAGCGTGCATGCATGGGTACCTCTCCAGCACCCATAATGCTGCAGGAGAGTTCCGGGAGGAGGGCGAAGCTGACCGCACTGGCAGGAGACTGCCAGAAGAGGAGGAAAGCGACCTTTCAGGGCAATTTTACTGCACAGAACAGGTAAGCATTACCTCTTTTTTGTTATTAAAAAAAGTCTTTAGTATCACTTTCAGCTAGCCATACACTAGTAGACCTTTGGTTTTAGGAACATTTGTTTTCATAATTTTCTAATTACTGTATTAGTGGGGTCAAATCCTTGTTAATTTTCGACCGCAGTAAGGAAAATATTCAAAGTATCAGGATGGAACATTTTTCATGAACAAATCAATTTCAAACAGTGAATTATATTTGTCAAGGCATTGAATATACTTATGAATGTTTGCATGAAAGTTTGTTCGAAAATCTACTAGTGAATGCCCAGCTGTAAAGTAGCCCCAAAAGGAATGTCATTGCTTGAATGGTACAAGCTGTCAGCTATGAGATCCTGTCCTTAGCTAAAGCTGTCAGCTTATCACACGTTTGCGTAAAGTACCCTCTATATAATTCTCGTATCCACTAAAATGTTTATACTAAACCATATCCCTGATATCCACCTTCGATACCAAAAATTTACGCATCTTTTTGATTGTTAAATTGGTCACATATGAGGATGAATATGCAGATTTCATAAATAAGTTAACACAAAGATCAAAAAAAAACCTCGCCAGCAGCGATACTTCACTTCTGGCGGGGGTCTATCATCACTTCCGGTTGCCGAGTGGTCCGACCTTAACGCGTTTCATTTACTGATGTTCTCTATGGTGGCAGCAGTGATTATTGAATATATAGGGTTTATTTAATATGTAAGTTTTTAGGGGATTTATTTTTGAACACTAAGGGGAGAATAGCTTTATATATATTTTTTTTATATTTTATTGCTCACAGCTCAGTTGCATGGGGTGTTTGCACTTTATTACAGCATACAACGTGCAATATACACAGGTCCAACATTCCATCGTAGCAGGATTTCCAGGCATTGGGCCTGATGTGGGTCTGCCATAGTTACCGGTGACACCTTCAGCCCATTTAAGCTGAATACCCAAGTGTGAGATTTGAGTCAAAGACCAGTCCGGCATCTTTGGTTTGTTTTGTTTATTTGATATTGGGGATGGTAGAAGAGAATGAGTGGAATACTCCAATGGCTCAACTAGGTACAAATGGGACACTTTGGAGAAAAATGCCTTTCAGCGATGTCTTGATGCCGGCTGAATGCCGACCAACGCTTGCTGGCACTTGAAAAAACCTGACTTGCTGTACTGTACTTGAACTTGACTTAAAACACTCTGGTTAGCTCAAAAGTCCTGAACACTGCTCCCTCCATTCCTTTCTGACTGAGGTAGCTTCTGTATACTGCTTCTGCAACTCTCAACACTGTACACTGCAAACTTTAACACTTCAGGGCCCAACTGCTGGCGCCCTCTTTGTACTTCAGGGTCCTCTCACTAGGCACCCCCTGTACACTTCAGGGTCCTCTCACTAGGCACCCCCTCTATACTTCAGGGTCCTCTCACTAGGCACCCCCTCTATACTTCAGGGTCCTCTCACTAGGCACCCCCTCTACACTTCAGAGTCCTCTCACTAGGCACCCGCTCTACACTTCAGGGTCCACTCACTGGCACCCCCTTAACACTTGCTCCTGCACCGGCTAGCTAGCTCCTGGATCCCTCTGACCTTCACCCGAGTGGTCCCCTCTCTCTAGGCAGACCCCCAGGGGCAGTTTGCAGTATTCACGAACTGGGAATGCTTTCCTGAAACTGGACCCCTCTCAGCTCTGCTGGTCCTCTGCACCGGATCCTCTCTGCAGCTCAGCTCAGCCTTCTGTCCTATCTCACTAGGCAAGTCGCCTGGGATTCTGCTTCCCGCCAAAGACGCTGCGTCATGTGCTCCCCACAAACTTATACCCACTCCCAGAATGCTGTGCGGCAGAATCTGCCTTTCTGGGGTAGATACAAGCCTGAGTGTGCCATTGGCTTGGTTTCCTCCACTGCCCAATGAGAACCCTCTCATGGAGCACAGTGGGGAGACTCCCCAATCTCAACAGCCACACCAGGGAGACATGACAGCCCAGCTGAAAATCATGACCCTGCTGATAAGCAGACAAGGCCCACTATACTTTACCTAGCACCTACCTTGTAGGGTGCTACATACAGTATACAACATGCAATATACACCGGTCCAACATACCTTCTATTTGAGCCATATCTAAATTATATAATGTACGGCTCTACATCACACAATGCCTACTCCACTCTCATTCTCAGGACACACTTTTGCATCCCCTGGAACAAAATCTTACTCCAGGGTTGCCAGAAAATATTAAGAATAAGAACGCCCCACTGTTTACTTGATAGATTCAGGCAACCTTATCCTTTAAGCAGATCCAAAGAAGACAGATGCAAAAAGAACTTACAACAGGAATTCTGCAGCTGCTCTTTTGCCTAGGAACACTTTGTCATCTACTCTGCAGCGATGTGTGGCTGTAAAAGTCACTATATCTCTGGCAGCGCTTTCTGTTCTCAGGCCCCACGCTCTGAGGACACCATTCAAGTAACATAACCCATTGATCAGGGTCAGCAGCAGATGGGTTATGCCTCTGATCATTTAAAACTCTTAATAGGCTTCTGTAAGAAAAGAGGGTGCCTAGGTAATGCCATGTGTGCATAAGTGCTCTTTTAAGCAGCAGTTATATGCTAGACCAACATTTTTTTTTAACTAATTACTCAACTGCTTAATGGCAATGGCAATGGCTGCCAATCAGTCAGACTTTGCTACAGTACCCTTACGTCTCTAAATAGCAACAAGATGTCTAACCCCTTCTTAAAAATGATGGAAATGCCAAACTAACTAATTGGGATCATACCTCCCTTAAACATACACTGAATCTACATCAACAACTCCATCATTGGACAGAGGAAAGGTTCGCCGCTACTCCCAATCATCCCAGGTGAATAAACGATAAAGAGCGGCCTCAGCCTGCATGTCTACACCAAACCATATGCCCTGATGCATTTGCAACGCCCAACAGGGCTTAGTTATAGGGTCAAACAGGTCCAACATTGGACACTTAGGTTGCTGCACTGTGATGAGGACTGTGATGCGGAGAGGTTAAGTCAGCCATTCAGGAGGAGACATATCCTGTCCTGGCAATCACAGCTGCAGGTGTAAGCAAGCACTTATAAAGAAGTGGGTTTATCTAGATCAGTGAGGGCAAACTTTGGCACCCCAGACATTGACATTTCCCATGATGCTCAACTACACCGCAGAGCGCATGAGCATCATAGGAAATGCAGTTCCAAAACATCTGGGGTGCCAAAGTTCACCATCACTAATGTAGAGAGTGTGTACTAAGGTAATTCAACTCCCATTAGATGTCATGGCACAAAACATATGCACAGGCCATCATTTCTGGAAGGTCGGCAAAGTAGAGATCATTTGCAGAGATGGAAAAAAGGCTGTAAGTGACTCTGAACAAACCTGGGATAAAACTGCCAAACCTATTCAGAATGGACCGAGCTGGTGACCTAGACAGGAGTACCTTCACTTTAATGTTTCAGAGCTTTTGCTCCTTCATCATAGAGACAAGCTATATCTAACTCTACCCATTTTTAATGAGCACGATCTAGAGCAGTGGTCCTCAACCCTGGCCTACAGGGCCCACTAACAGGCCAGATTTTCAAGATAACTGAAATACATCCCAGGTGATATCATTTGCTGCTCAGTCACTGCAGTACTCTAGTCTGCATCTCCCCAAGGTAATACCTAAAATCTGGCCTGTTAGTGGGCCCTGTAGGCCAGGGTTGAGGTCCACTGATCTAGAGCACTGTTATTGTTTCATGCATAGTTATAACTGTCTTTAGATATATACAAAGCCTACAAGAATGAGCAGACACAAGTGAAGCGTGCTACATCTAAAAGATACTTTTCTATTTTTCCAGAACTAAAAAAAGTTTAGGTTTTACATACACTTTAAATGAAAAAAAGACTGCTGACACAAGTAATAAACATGCCAAAAAAGGTATATATTTTTTTCCCGTTTTTTGCATAGATTAGCTATCAAAAGGGTGTGGTATTGGGGACATTATACTCCTGTGGAAGGTGCTTTTCCAATGCTTTGTGCCAGTCCAAACTGTATTTTAGGTCATGACAGCTCACTTTTATTAAATAAAATGTAAAGTTCACATAGAGATCAGTTGCCCACACAGGGGTTCTTACGCATATGAACACTAAAGTAAAAATATTGAGCGCCCTGACTCCCTTATTGGCAGGACCACTACTCTCCCTACCAGTCCCTCTGACTGTGTTGCCAAAATCGACTGGTTCCCTTGGCTCTTTTAGCCTTTAGTCACAGCGTCCTGCTGCACAGCCCAATCCTGGCCTCTGGATAGGGGTTTTCCTGACACCCCGATACAAGCCGGCCTGCCTCCTGGAATGAGACCTCCTGTCTCCTGGCTAGGGCACCTCTGAAACCTGGGTGAGACCTTCTGTCTCTTGACTCCTGGGTGAAATCTCCTGTCTCTTGGCTGGGAGTCCTCTGACCCCTAGGTGAGACCTTCTGTCTCTCACGCTGGGAGCTGTCTCCAAACTGGCAGCTCTGATCTAACCTCAGGCTTAAGGCCTCATGCACACTGGACGTTTTTACAGCTGCTGTTAGCAGCGTCAGACGTTTTTTTTTTGCAGCTGCAGAACGCCCATCCATGTTATTCTATGGCCTCATGCACACATAGAGCTTTTAGGAGCTCCAAGTGGCATAGGCGTTTTACAGCTCCAAAAAAAACCCAGGAACTGTGGGTTCAGGAACTCCAGCGTCAAGCTGCAAAAAACGTCTGACGCTGCTAAAGGCTCCATAAGGCTCCATAACGTTGCTTAACGTGCGTTAAGCCACGTTATACGTTTTTTTTCTTCCATTCAAAATCAATGGTTCCCTATGGGAGCCTATTGATTTGAATGGAAGTCACACCGCAGGTCGGATCAGGGTGATCCGACTTGCGGTGCGACCTGCACTGTGAGAATCTTGAGGGGGAACTCCACGCCAAAATGGGGAAAAAAAACGGCGTGGGGTTCCCCCCCCAGGTTCCAAACCAGGCCCTTCGGGTCTGGTATGGAATTTGAGGGTAGCCCCGCGCCGAAAAAACGGCGTGGGGTCCCCCCCAAAATCCATACCAGACCCTTATCCGAGCATGCAGTCCGGCATGCCAGGAAAGGGGAGGGGACGAGCGAGCGGCCCCACCCCCCCGGATCATACCAGGCCACACGCCCTCAACATGGGGGGGGTGTGGGTGCTTTGGGGCAGGGGGGGCTCTGCACCCCGCACCTCAAAGCACCTTGCCCCCATGTTGATGAGGACAAGGGCCTCATCCCCACAACCCTGGCCGGTGGTTGTGGGGGTCTGCGGGCAGGGGGCTCATCGGAATCTGGAAGCCCCCTTTAACAAGGGGGCCCCCGATCCCGGACCCCCTCCCTATGTGAATGGGTATGGGGTACACTGTACCCCTACTCATTCACCCCATAAAATGCAGTGTATGGAAATAACGACAGGAGACGTTTTGGAAAATTTATTAAAAATCTTCATCTGGCTCTTGTCCTCTCCGGGGGTCTTCTCCTCTCCGAGGGTCTTCTGCTCTTTTGCTGTCCGCCCTTCTTGTCTTCTCCTCTCCGGGGGTTTTCTGCTGTCTTCTCCTCTCCGAGGGTCTTCTGCTGTCCGCCCTTCTGCTGTCCAATCTTCTTGTCTTCTCCTCTCCGGTCTTCTGCTCTTTTGCTGTCGGCTGTTGGCTGTCCTTCTTCCTCCGGTCCTCCTCCGACGACGTCTTCAGCGATTATGCCGGCCTCTGGTCTCTGCAGCTTATTATATAGCCATTAGGGGCGTGGCCGCCAGATGACGTCATTGGGAGACCACGCCCCCTTGTGTCACAGATGACGTCATCTGTGACACAAGGGGGCGTGGTCTCCCGATGACGTCATCTGGCGGCCACGCCCCTAATGGCTATATAATAGGCTGCAGAGACCAGAGGCCGGCATAATCGCTGAAGACGTCGTCGGAGGAGGACCGGAGGAAGAAGGACAGCCAACAGCCGACAGCAAAAGAGCAGAAGACCGGAGAGGAGAAGACAAGAAGATTGGACAGCAGAAGGGCGGACAGCAGAAGACCCTCGGAGAGGAGAAGACAGCAGAAGACCCCCGGAGAGGAGAAGACAAGAAGGGCGGACAGCAAAAGAGCAGAAGACCCTCGGAGAGAAGACAGCAGAAGACCCCCGGAGAGGAGAAGACAAGAAGGGCGGACAGCAAAAGAGCAGAAAACCCTCGGAGAGGAGAAGACCCCCGGAGAGGACAAGAGCCGGATGAAGATTTTTAATAAATTTTCCAAAACGTCTCCTGTCGTTATTTCCATACACTGCATTTTATGGGGTGAATGAGTAGGGGTACAGTGTACCCCATACCCATTCACATAGGGAGGGGGTCCGGGATCGGGGGCCCCCTTGTTAAAGGGGGCTTCCAGATTCCGATGAGCCCCCTGCCCGCAGACCCCCACAACCACCGGCCAGGGTTGTGGGGATGAGGCCCTTGTCCTCATCAACATGGGGGCAAGGTGCTTTGAGGTGCGGGGTGCAGAGCCCCCCCTGCCCCAAAGCACCCCCCCCATGTTGAGGGCGTGTGGCCTGGTATGATCCAGGGGGGGTGGGGCTGCTCGCTCGTCCCCTCCCCTTTCCTGGCATGCCGGTCTGCATGCTCGGATAAGGGTCTGGTATGGATTTTGGGGGGGACCCCACGCCGTTTTTTCGGCGCGGGGCTACCCTCAAATTCCATACCAGACCCGAAGGGCCTTGTTTGGAACCTGGGGGGGAACCCCACGCCGTTTTTTTTCCCCATTTTGGTGTGGAGTTCCCCCTCAAGATTCTCACAGTGCAGGTCGCACCGCAAGTCGGATCACCCTGATCCGACCTGCGGTGTGACTTCCATTCAAATCAATAGGCTCCCATAGGGAACCATTGATTTTGAATGGAGGCAGAAAAAAACGCTGCTAACAGCTACTGTGGCCAAACGTGCAATAACGCTAGTAGAAAAAGCTACTGAAAGCACGTTTTTACAGCTGCTGTTTCCCGGCGTTATGTAAACAGCTTTGGAGCACGTTTTTATGACGCCCTGTGTGCATGGAGCCTAAGTGTAAAACGACCCTGCACACCTGTGTACTTAGGCTGCAGGCACCTGGTAAAATCTGGATACAAGACTGAAGGTTCTGATCCTTTCTCACACGCCTTTCTCTGCTCAGAAACGATAGCCCGGAACCTTGCAATAATCCTTAACGTGAACCCTATGTCACATTCTCCCGCATTATTACAGTTGCAGGGTTTCGATCTGTCACCAGGGTAACTGAAAATTGAGTGCCATTAATACTCCCAAAACCAGGATGTCTTGAAGGGATTCTTGTGCTTTTTCCTCCTGGCAGGAAGAGCAAAATAAGTGACAGAATGGATTGATGAATGCAGATAGTTCTGACTTCAGTATTTTACTGACCTGAGGAATCCCAGGTTACCACCTCCATGGACAACAATCACGGACACTGGTTAAAGTGGAACTTCACCCAAAAGTTTGTTTGCAACCCCCCCCCCCTCCTCCCACTACCACATTTAGCACTTTTTTTATGGGGGGGGGGGGAGGGGAGAGCGGGTACATGGTTTTTTGACAGGTACAAGCTCCCACTTCCAGTCAGATGCACCGCAGCAATTTGAGCAAGAAGATCGCACCCCCCTGCAGCCTTCTGGGACACATAACAGGTATCAGAAGCCTGCAGGACCATGCACAAAGTCCAGCGCTGCTCGTGCATGGACAGTAAGAAAGCCTTGTGACTTCATGGCCAGTTTCCCTTACTTAAGATACTGGTGCCTACACCCAAAACCGACTGAATAATTGGCTCAGGTAAAGACATCGCTGGATCCCTGGACAGGTAAGTGTCCTCAAATTAAAAGTTAGCAGCTACAGTACTATTAGCTGCTGACTTTCTTTTTTGGGGGGAGCCTGGAGCTCCTAAGGTCTGTTATGCATGCCGAACCTCTGTATACATGCCTTATAGTCTGTATCCTTTAATCTCCTCCCCCTATGTTCCTTCTTACCTTTCCCCCATTTCTTTTTTTTTTTCCATTTTAAATTTCTCATCACCTCTGCACCTTCCTCAACTACCAACTAATCAGGGTCATACCTCCCTGAAACATACACAGATTCTACATTAACAACTCTATCATAAGACACTTTGGGATTGAATTACTAAAACTGGAGAGTGCAAAATTTGGTGCAGCTCTGCATAAAAACTAGTGAGCTTCCAGCTTTTAATTGTTATGAATTAAAAGATGTATGGGTTTTTTTTTTCTTTTTTAAGATTTATACTTACCTAGGTGGATGCAGCTTCCAATGCTGCATCTGTCCCTCGACACCTCTAACACTGAGAACCGAGCAATCAAACACTGCCGATAGCAGTCAGCAGCTCTCTGCTCTGTCCACCCGTTCTCACTGGAGCGCTGGGCTGTGGAGGGAGCGGGAGTGCCGGGCTTAGGCTCTCAGCAGCTTGCTGAGAGGCCGACTTGGGTGCCGGTCCAGGCATGTGGGTGGATCCTGACTCCATTGTCGCGATCTTGCCTGAGCTTCAGCCCCCTGTCTGCTGAAAACAGGTCACAGAATGAACTGCGCTCCTGTAATTCACAGGAGAAGTACAGCCAAACAAGCTTTGGCTGTACTTCTCCTTTAATTGAACAAGCTCAAGTTAGAAGCTGGTTAACCACTTGACCACCGGAGGATTTTGCCGTCTTCCGTCCAGGCCACTTTTTGCGATTCGGCGCTGTGCGACTTTAACGGACAATTGCGCGGTCGTGCGACGCCGTACCCAAACGAAATTTACGTCCTTTTTTTCCCACAAACAGAGCTTTCTTTTGGTGGTATTTGATCACCTGTGCTATTTTTGCGCTATAAACAAAAAAAGAGCGTTTATTTTGAAAAAATAACAATATTTTTAACATTTTTTTATATGAAATTCCCCACAAAAAAATGTAAAAATCAATTTTTTTTAAAATTTTTGGTCAATTTGTTTTCTGCTACCTATGTTTGGTAAAAAAAAAAATCGCAATAAGCGTATTTTGATTGGTTTGCGCAAAAGTTATTGCGTTTACTAACTAAGGGAAAGATTTTTGTCATTTTTGGTGTTTTTTTTTTTTAACGCGTAATGGCGGCGATCTGCGATTTTTTTTTGCGGGACTGCGACATTGCGGCGGACAGATCGGACCCTTGACTGACATTTTTGACACTTTTGGGGGTACCAGTGACATTACTGCAGTAATCAGTGCTATATATATGCACTGTTACTGTAAAAATGACACTGGCAGTGAAGGGGTTAATTTTATTGGAGAGGGAGGGGTTAATGTATGCCTGGTGCTTACTGACGTGTGGGGGGGGGGAGGTGACTGAGTGACAGAAGGACAGATCGGATGTCCAGCTATGCTGAACACTCCGATCTGTCAGTCCCTGTCACTATGGAGATCCGCCCGCTCTGTTTACACAGGCGGGCGGATCTCCTCACTAGATTCCCCGACGATCGGGGGAGAGCAACGGCGATCGCCGCTGCTCCTCCCCTGGCCCGACTCCCGCTGTGAATGAGAACAGCGGGAGGGTGCCTCCGGCGGCGCGCGAGCGCCGCCTACAGGGGGAGGAGTCCAGCGATGTAGGTCTACGTCGCTGGACGGGATCGTGCCACTTTGCCGCAGTATGCTCCATGTGAGCGGTCGGCAAGTGGTTAACTAACATGCACCAGATTTTGCCCACTCCAGTTTTAGTAAATTAACTTCTTTGAGAGGCTGTTTTGGTCATACTTTTGAGAACATCTGATGCCAACATCTCTGTCTTATGACTAGACTGAAGGTCCCACAACTTTTCTATTTTCTTACTTGCTTTCTTGATTTTTCTGTATATGTCTAATACATATCTTCCAACTTTCTGAGATGGAAATGAGGGACCACTATAAGCAAAAGTATGAAGGCATAGGACACACCCCCTGCCACCTTAAAAGGAGAATTGTACAAAGACAATGATTGATTAAAACCACATGTGCTTTTTGCCACTAGTATTCCGTTATATTGGCTTTTGGAATTTACAAATGCAGCAGCTTAGAAATTGGATGTTTAGCACTGGAAAACCCTTTTTGATAGAGAAGAAGTGCATTTGATATACAGCTATATAGATCAGCCAAAAAATGAGGGACAAATAAGAAGGAAAGAGGGATAGAGGGACAGAATGAGGGGCAGTTCCTTGAAATCAGGGACAGTTGGGAGCTATGCTAATATGGAAATCCTCAATTAAATATACAATGCTTGATAAAAAAAAAAAAATAAATAGTAGGCCTTTTATTAGACAGTAATTAAAAAAAATGTATTTTATTATATTAATATATTTAAAAAAAATTTTATAATAAAATAATTAAAAAAACATCATAATTTAGCAAATCAGTCAATTTTCTATTTTAGCAGCACACAAAAATCCAAAAACAAAAACAAGTGCACGCTGACCATACTAACAAGCATAAAGATTCTAGTGCCACAGACAGCTTGTGGATGTTTGCTGACACCGTGATACCGAATAAATCAATTTCTGCAACTCTGTTTATCAGTGCACTTCCTTTACTGAATAGAAGGCTGCCAACTGTAGCTTGGCACACACACTTTACTGTAATTTATATCCATAAAAGTTTTCCTTTTTTTGAAACACACATCATGGATCGTGACTGCTTCTGGTCTATTCATGCCGAGCCATAAATTTTGATACTAATGAATTTTGCAAGCCTACAATTAAAGCTGAATGTCTGTATTTTTACAGAAATCTCCATCCTATGGTTTTGGGCGGAGAGGCCTTTTTCGGTTTGCTACAGCAGACCGGTATTGAGTTTTACCTTCTGATTACCTGAAGCCAACTTTTTCTTCTTATAATCCTGGCCATCAAATTCGTTATTAGCAGAATAAGCGCTCATATAGACAGGTGTTTTTGTCAACCAGTCTTTTCCAGTTAAATGCAGTACTGTACAAACATTTGTGTTCAAATGTAAATGCGGCATTTGACAAGACAAGGTTGTGTATGACCTGCTTTGCATGCAGTTCAGAATCCCCTGAAAGAAGATTTTTAGGTATGGTCCAGCTTGGAGCAATGTACTTATGTACATACCATACCTGACCAAAGCCCCTGGAAGCTGGAAATCACTGATGTAGACACGGTTACTCCAGTGATCTCCTCTTGCTTCCAGGTCTCATGTGGATCAGCTGGCCCACTTCTACTGGGCAAAGTATAAAATAAAAACTCCCAGATAGGGAGAGTAATGAGCCACGTTGCACTAACTCAACTCTCATCAGAATTTAATGTCCCCCGTTAACTACCTTTTCTCGCTACATGCAGCTCTCCCATGCTTTCCGTGGTCAATTTCCCCGGGGTTCTTTCCAAATCGTAGAGTCTGCCTTAGAACAGGGACGGAGAACCGGTTGTAATGAAAAGCCAACCTTGTGCTTGTATGCCCATCTTTTCTCTGTGTCACTGCCTGACAGAGCTTGAAAAAGGAGCGCGGCTGCCGTTCCATTCACAGCACGCATGCTCTGAAACCGGTCGCATATTGGTGACGTCACAATCCCGCGCCTGCAGCGTCCCAAGCCTCGTTCTGGTCGGATTTCAATCACCGTGACAGCCGGCTTCCCACAGAGACCACTAGAAACTTAAGACGCCCCAGACATCGCTCTGCCGGACTAAGGACTCTCTGGGATCACACTTCTCACCACCGCCTTAGATGTGATTGTCCACCCTTACCTTGATGCAAGTTCCTATTGTCATTTTATTTCATTAAATTGGATACCTGCACTTAGATGCGCCTCTCTCTCTCCTTCAATTGTGATTCTTATGGTCTGAGGGAGTGTCTCCACTGTGCCCAATGGGGAGGCACATTGGACAGTGGAGAAAACCTGGCCAATAAGGACACAGGCTTTGATACAGCCCCATGGACTGGCACAGACTACTGTCTTGGTGCATTGTGGGGTGTGGTTTAAAAAGCCAGGGGCACAGGTGCACAAGGTCATTGGCGGGAAGCAGGGTCCCAGAAGAAGGGTGGCGGCTGCCTCCTCTTCTGAAGCAGTTGGTGTGTGGTCACAGGCGGTCAGCCTGGTGAGTCAGAGGTGTGGAGCTGAGCCCAGAGGTCCCGGAGAGCTGACTGGAGGAGTTGAGGCACTGAGAGAATCTGCAAAGCAGTATCGTGAGTACAGAGGGATCTTGCCTAAGGGTCTGCCCAGGAAGGGGACCACTCTGGAGTAGTGTAGTCAGTGGACGGGTGTCAGCTGGAGGAAAGGGGGTACTAAGTGAGTGCCCTGAAGAGAAATACTAAAAAAAAAAATACTAAAAAAACATTTACCTCAGATTCATTCAGTGGCAGGATGAAGTAGCGGCCTTGCCGCATCCTTAAGTTAGAAGTCCTCAGAATTGTGAATAGTTCAAGTGTTGGAGTAACCCACTCATCCCTTCTCCCATCCCAATATAAAATAAAATATATAAACAAAAACATCAACCCCTAGACTGATCATTGACTGAGCCAAGAACCTAAAGTGCTAAGATGCTAAGATTTCTACTTTCAGTTGCTACGGGTAACCCAGGGGAATCCAAGGGGCAGTGCTACACCCCCTTCCTGAACAATAGATTCTCTCCCTCTCCCCAGCATTATAACTATGGGCACAAGGCTGTGACAGCTTGCGGCTTCACAGCCCAATGCGCGCTGTGCCTCTGGAATGGTCAGGCAATCTTCTGGGACCTATGACCTGTCCCAGAAGATTCCAAGGAGGGAGGGGGAGAGGAGAACTTTTTCTTGGATCACCTAGGCCAGTGATGGCGAACCTTGGCAAACCAGATGTTTTGGAACTACATTTCCCATCATGCTCATGCACTCTGCAGTGTAGTTGAGAATCATGGGAATTGTAGTTCCAAAACATCTGGGGTGCCAAGGTTCGCCATCACTGACCTACGCGGTTCGAACAGAAGTGCCAAACTTACTGGCCAATTTTTTGTACAACTGGTGTGATAGACCAGTGGCCCCCCAATACCACAGATTGAAGTAGGGTGTTATTTAACAGTATACTTTTATAACAGTGTATTTTAGTCCTGCAAAAATGTGGCCACTTTTGCTGCGATAACTGTTTTCAATCTTATTTCATTCGTTTAGTTTATAAGGTACAAGTATACCTGTCAAAACTAGGATGACATGCTTTCATTAAAAATGTGGCATAGGAGGGGGGAGAAGTGCTTAAAGCGGAACTTCCCCTTTTGGGTAGAGCTCCGCTTTAAGCCCCGGCTCACATTGAAGCGACGTGCTAAAATCGCATGACAAGTCGCAACCTATTGCCCGAAATCACACTGTTCAAATTGGTGCGATGCCGACTTTGCAGTGCCACACCGATTTAAAAAGTAGTTCCTGCACTACTTTTACAGATCTCTTCCAAGTCGCACCCGAAGTCGCAAATGACATGCGACTTTGAAATTTCACGATTTTAAATGAAGTTGCGCAGTTTCAAAGCTGCAGTCAAAGTGAACAGGGGCTTAATGTTATTTCTTCCAGTGTAATTACAAACTAGCTGCTGACAAGGCCTGTGCCTCAAACCTTCCTGTTCTAACAGGAGGAAATTAAAAATGTAAAGCAGTATATTTATTTCTGAGAGGTTAGGCCATTCACACAGGCAATTAGAGGTGCACATTCAGCAGTTTGTAGCCAGGGTTGCACATCTATCCCTAACTGCAAGTAAGTAACCATTGGATGTGCGGATACATGCAAACAGCTGATGGTGACAACAGTGGCCCATGTCTGTGCAAGGTATGTTGACATGGTTACTTGTAGTCTCCATAAGAAGCCCATGCAACAGGGTGACAATGCAGCAGCACGACTGGGAGACAGGGACAGAGTGTTGAAAGCTAAAAAAAATGTACAAAACAGTGCTAAATAATGAAAATCAGTGTTGTGATAACATAGATAAAAATTATAACTCAGTAAACACAATGATATCAAACTTATTAAGTGAAAAAATGTGAGCTGCTCGGCCTTGTCTTCTCATAATTCTTCACCAGGCAGATCCTACTGGCATAGGGGATGTCTTTTCTTCTCAATCATTCAAATCAAATGATCTCAACGAAGAGCACTAAGTGTAATTTCTGTCTGCTGCTTCATTCCTCTGCTTTTAGCACAAATCACTTCTCACTAGTTTTTCTGACACCAAGAGAAAAAAGGTGACAGGGGAGGGATCTCCAGCTGATTGACAGCCTCATGTCTGCTCCTGAGTGCTGTGTGAAAAAGGGTATGTCTCTTCCCTCTAATTGGCTCTCAGAGCTTCCATCACTGAGCTCTGCAGAGTATGACTTCAGCTCTCTGCCCTATTTTTTTTCCTTACAGCTCAGAGAAGTGGTAAAACTTCAGGACTTTTGAACGGATGTAGAGAAGACTGCAAAAAAAGGTCCAACTTATATAGGAGAATTTGTTTCATCCCTGTGTATCTCCTGAGGCTAGTCACTTCACGGAGTATATGTAAGGGTTTACAACTACTTTCAGTTCCTTTGGTTTAAAGCAGTAGTAAATCAAATCAATTTAACAGTTTAAAAAAACAGTTACATTTCCAGCACGTTCTGGGAATGTAACTGTCACCTGTAACTCTCAACCAAACTGTCAAACCATCCAATGGCTGGTGTCATAACTGATCACATGTGCAGCATCACTGCAGTTGAAGATTTAACAGAGGCCAAGATGGCAGCTTACATGGCTGAAACTGATAGGAGGGTTTACTTCCACCTTAAAGCGGAGTTCCACCCAAAAGTGGAACTTTCGTTTTAGGTAGTAATAACCCCCTGACATGCCACATTTGGCATGTCATTTTTTTTTGGGGGGGGGGGGGGGGAGCGGGTACCTAGTTTTGACAGGTACCCGCTCCCACTTCCGCTCGGAGCGCCGCGGCGCCCTGAATGGAAGTTCTCCTCTCCCCCTCCCTCCCTGCAATCTTCTGGGACACGTCAGAGGTCCCAAAAGATTGCCGGCCAATCAAGACGCGCAGCGCAGCTCGCGCATGCGCAGTGCTTACCCGGCTGTGAAGCCGCAAACTGTCACAGTCGGGTGACCACACCAGTGATTTTGGCGCCGCCGAGACCAGAGGGAAGAGGATCGAGGCTTCGGGCGGCCGCATCCCTGGACCGTGGGACAGGTGAGTGAAAAGGCTGGAACTCCGCTTTAACAGATGATCACCTATGCAAATAATGAGTGTATTGGCTGCTTCTCTAACACATGAACTCTAATGAATTTGCGAACAAGATACCTGATTTGATTACCCCTCTGTTTCACCTGTAGGTATGCACAAGGTATGAAATAAAACAAACCAGAAAATCTTTATCTTCCCCCTAAAAAAAACTGCATTGTGTATTTTAAAATCAACAATCTAGCTAGTATCCCCTCTGCCAGGTCTCTTTATGGTCTGTGGTTTAAATATGGAAGAACGTCCATGAAAATGAATAGCTGTCATAATGGTAGACTGTTGCGCATTTGCGTGCCGTGCCCTGGCAGCTGCCAACAAGTCTTTCCCTATAAAAACACTACTTGTGGGTACAAGGTGAGCTCTGAACACAGCAGTTCATGATATATAGGTCATCGCCCGCTATGTGGTTGTCTGCACAGCCTCCTAGTGCCATGATATTGGCAAGCACTGACTGCGCCATCCTGTGCGTATTGTGCACTCTGGGAATTTCCACGCTTCAATGGCTCTCTTGCATTAAACTCCTACACTTTTGGAGATAATTTACATTACTAACATACGATAATTTTATAAACAACGGGGACTGGAATTTCCTCTACAATAACTTCAATACTGAAGCTTTGCAGCTGACTTCTATAGTGATTTATGAAACATTTTTCCCTTTATTTATGTACCTTGTGCTGATTAAGTGTCATTTGAAAAACATCTGGGGATCATTGAGGTATTATGCCACAACCAGACTTCCACCAGGATCTCAGTTAGTGTTGTATAATAAACACAGCTGTGAATCTGCTGCCATTTTGTATACTTTGTCTTGTACCAGAGCGTAGTTAAATAAAAGCTCTGGCAACTTGGATTGTGAAGAAGAGGGGAAAAAATGGAAGGGAACGCCCAGGTGACAGGTTTGTAAGGGTCTGGTGCGGAACGTTCATTAATCAGACACCAGCGTCAGTGGTATTCTCAGGTAAAATTTAAATGGACGATTGTAGTCTACACACTAGAAATGTAGATGTCTAGATGCATATAAGGAATGGGGAAGTGGTAGCCTAAACAAAATCCATGGTCAACACAAAACGGAGAGCACCTGCTGCACATGTGATATCACAGCTTCAATGCACCATTATAAGTAATTATGTGAACGTTTTCTTTTACGATGTCCAATCTGTCACACAGATTGGGAATTTTATATATATATATATATATATATATATATATATATATATATATAAATATATATATATATACACACACACACACACACACACACACACATACACACACATTCTCTGAAAGTCCGTTTCTGGTTGAGGCGGCTCAAGTCAATGGATTCCACCACCATAACCTGCAACTGACAGGACCACCTATACCAGTGGGGTCAACTTTCTTGATATATGGGCCTCAAGGGAGGCCCCTGACCACACCAAAAGTCTACAAATAATATTAAGTCCATCCAAAGCTACATACAGCTGTCAGACACTGCATGCACGCAACAGGAGATGGTCAGAGGCTTTAAGCATGCTAGAAGAAATGGTCAGAGACTGCAGACATAACAGTCATTGGAGAATAAGGATATGCTTCAGAAGACAGTCATAAGCTGGAGACACATTACGTAAGACATCGATGCTATTACAGACTCTTTTAAAATTGAGATTTCCAAAATTGTGCTCCATACAGGCCACATGAAAATTACTTGCCCCCCATTTGATATTTCTCCCAGCAAGATCCATAATAAAACATTAGTGGGGGAAAAAAAAAATAGAAAACGAATGAACAGCACAAAAAAAAGTAAAAATGTGAAGTGTAGTTGCCGTCAGGGTTTGACAAATTTGCTTGAAATCTAGGAGCCAGCTTAAAAAGTTAGGAGACAATTTTTATTTTTTTTTGCACATGCCGAATTGCAGGCTACGGTCGCACCGGCTGCCATACACACGGGCCAAATGGCGGACAGTATTTAATGAACCGGCTGATGTTGCCCGGCATTCAGCTCGTGTGCACTTGGCTTGATGGTGTGATGGGCAGTGGTTCACTAGGGAAGGACAGCGCAGCAAGTTGGAGGCGATAGGAGAGCCAGTAACTCATGCCACCTTAGGTCCCTTTCACACGTGCACCTCCGTTAAGCGAAATCCGCTTGCTTAGCGGGGATTTCTCTGCTAATCCCCGCTAAGCAGGTGGATGACAGGTCTTGTACGCTCAGCTATGCAGAGCGAACATGGACACAGTCCCACTCTGCTCTATGGGGCAGTTGGATGGAAATGGACTGCCTGTCCATTTCAATACCATGCCATCTGATTTGATCCGTCGGACGGATGGAAAGTAGGATCACCATCCGTCTGTTTTTGGACACCCCCCCCCCCCCACCGGGATACCCGAGCAACCAGCCGGCACGTCCGCCAGCTGAATGGAGTCAGGATCAAAGCCAGAAGTGGCTTTGATCGGGTCTCCGATGACGTAACCCGGAGGCGGCGTCCATGACGTCACGTCCGGGTTACTCTGCTGCTAAAGGCGGCAGTTTTAAAAAACGAATGTATTCAAAAATGCAGTTTTTGGCATTTTGAATACATGGAAGTGTAGTGGAGGGGTCTAGGATCTTTTAGACCCTCGATCCCTCCATAAAGAGTACCTGTCACTTCATATTGCTGTCACAAGGGATGTTTACATTGCTTGTGACAGCAATAAAAGTGATCAGATTTTTTTTTTTTTTTGTAAAACCTGTGTTAAAGTTAAAAAAATAAAATAAATAAATTTGAAAAAAATGAATAAAATTTTAGCCGTTCTCGTTAGCTCGCGCACGAAAGAAAACGTATATGGAAGTCGAGCCGCGAATGAAATCACTGTCCAAACCACACATATGAGGTATCGCCGCGATCACCAGAGCATGAGCAATAATTTAAAAAAAAAAGAGCTACACTCTAACTCTAAACTAGTAACCGTTAAAAAAATTAAAAGTGTCGCCTATTGAGATTTCTTTTGACCGTAGTTTGTCGCCATTCCACGGGTGTGCGCAATTTTAAACCGTAACATGTTGTTGGGTATCTATTTACTCGTCGTGACGACATCTTTCACAATATCCAAAAAAATGGGCTAACTTTACTGTTTCGTTTTTTTAAATGCAGTGAAATGTGATTTGTCGTAATTCTTCCAAAAAAATTGCGTTTTAAAGACCGCTCCGCAAATACCGGGTGACAAAAAATATTGCAATGACCGTCATTTTATTCTCCAGAGTCTTTGCTAAAAAAATATATATAATGTTTGGGGGTTCTAAGTAATTTTCTAGCAAAAAATACTGATTTTAACTTGTAAATAAAAAGTGTCAAAAATAGGCCTGGTGGGTAAGTGGTTAAAGTATGTGTGAACCCCCAAAACAAACTTTTCTTACTTGCTCCCTATAAGTTTGTTAAAATTATAATTAAAAAAAATGTTGTTATATCTGTTTAAAGCAGTTGTAATACTAGAACCCTGTAACCCTGTGTAATTTGGTCCTTTGTAAAATATAAAATATCTGGTTGATCCTGCCTGGTGCTGCCCTCCCCTCTGTGCCCCCATCATCCTGCTGTCTCTCCTTGCGCCCTCGCTCCCCCTCCCTCCTTGCCGATCAGCTAGTGGCAGTGCTGATCTGCTCCCTGCCCCTTCCCTCCTACTGCTAAAATGTATGCGTCTTATTCCTACAATCCACTGTTACAATAAATGATGTGCCCCTGTGTATATACTTTTTATAAAATATGCCGCTTTATATCTTATTTCATAGCGCCACCCTCTCCTCCCCTCCTACCGCCTGATGTCAGTGGGGGATTCTCAGTCCCTGCCACTGTAGTTATCAGATCGATAGAGAAGAGCGGAGGGCACTTACGTGAGCGGCGCTATGAAATTGGGTATAAAGCAGCATATTTTTTAAAAAGCACATACACTGGGGCAAAGAATTTATTGTAACACAGTGAATTGTAGAAATAAGACACAGTGCCTTTACAACCACTTTAATGAGTGAAAACAATACCTATTGATCTTGCCAGAGATCTTGTGAGCTGACAACTTTCTGTTCTCCCGGCTACACTCTTTTCAGTTACATTGTTCTCAGACTACAGAACACCCCGATATGGTATGAAGAATATCAGAGGGGTCAGTGTTATGTAGTTTTGCTCTAGTGGAAGGATCTTTGGAAGAAGTCTATAGAACGAGACACGTTAGGAAGGGACATCAGACCAGAAGCGACATCATCGGAAGTACTGTGGGGGCCATCTCAAATGAGGTTTACATGCTTTTTCAATACAGTTTGTATGTGAGTGTGTGTTTGTGAATCTTTTACATGGGGGAGCATGCATTCACGTGTATAAGTGGAACTTGTGGTCCTGGGAAAAGAAGAGATCAAAGTGCTGATATACAGCATTAAATGAGTACACCCTGACAGATTTGTCAGAAAACCTTTACTTTGCTTTCAGAATCAACATTTTCTGTGGGACAATATACTTCAAAACGACTTGATTGCAACCAAGATTTCTTAATTTGCAGACACAAAAAAACGGAATTTTTGTAAAATCTTACCTGTAAAATTCCTTTCTCTGAGTCCTCCGACAGTCGCCGCCTCTTCATATTCGTCACATATGGGGTATTAGACTTTGCTCCGAAGGAGTAGCTAGGCAACAGAATATGTTAACAATAAAGCTTTAACATATCCCACCCTCAAGGGGTGGTCCCCTCAGTCAATACCCTCCTACTTCCTGCAACCATATCTCAGTTTTAGTGGAATAGCAGTAGAGTATACAATCAAACCCCAAAAGAGGGGCGGGGGCGGCGACTGTCGGAGGACTCAGAGAAAGGAATTTTACAGGTAAGATTTTACAAAAATTCAGTTTTCTCTTACGTCCTCCGACAGTCGCCGCCTCTTCATATTCGTCACATATGGGGACGTCCCAAAGCAGTGCAAACATGAGGGGTGGGAAACGCATCCGCGCCGAAAGGCAACGCAGTCTCCACATCAAAGAAAGGAACCTTACCAAAGGAAGGAAACCAGCTGGGCAACAGCAAAAATAAGTGCTCAACAGGAGCAACAACTCAGGAAAAGACAAAAAAACCAGGGGATACAAAACTTATCCCAACAGCCAGGAGTCCCCAACAAGGGACCCTAGGGAACAGCCGCACTAAGAACCTTGCGGCCAAAGGAAGCATCCGCCGATGCCTGAACATCTACTTTGTAGAATTTTGTGAAAGTGTGCACGGTCGACCAAGTCGCCGCCTTACACACCTGGGCCACAGAAGCCCCATGACGACAGGCCCAAGACGTACTCAGAGATCTAGTAGAGTGCGCCTTCACAGGCACAGGGGGAACCTTCCCCTGCAAAGCATAGGCCTGTTCAATGGTCTGCCTGATCCATTTGGCGATGGTAGAGGCCGAAGCCGCCATGCCCTTCCGAGGACCCTCTGGAAGAACAAACAAGGAGTCCGTCTTTCGAAAAGACTCAGTCGATTTAAGGTAAACCCTTATCGCCCGAACAACATCCAGAGAGTGCAATCTCACCTCCTTTGGATGTTTAGGCTTCGTGCACAACGAAGGCAAGACAATATCCTCATTAAGATGGAATTCCGAAACTCGTTTCGGCAGAAAAGAAGGATTAGGTCGCAAGACCACCTTATCCAAATGAATAACCAGGTACGGAGACTTGCAGGACAAAGCCGCCAGTTCCGACACTCTGCGAGCCGAAGTGATCGCCACCAAAAAGGCGACCTTTTTGGACAACATAGACAACGAGATCTCCCTGATCTGTTCAAAAGGAGCACGTTGCAACACAGAGAGAACGAGATTCAAGTCCCAAGGGGGCAGAGGATCCCGCCTCGGGGGAACCAGATGCCGCACACCCTGAACAAAGGTGCCAACCAATGGGTTGGAAGCCACGGGACGTTGAAACAGAACGGCCAGAGCAGACACCTGACCCTTTATCGTAGCCAGCGCCAAACGCTGATCAACACCCGTTTGAAGGAAAGACAGCACACGGGACACCGAGTACGTGCGGGGTGAAAACCCCCTGGACTCACACCAGGCAAAATAGGCCTTCCAAGTACGGTAATAAACCTTCCCCGAGGAAGACTTCCTCGCGTTGATTAAAGTATGAACGACCTCCGGAGAGAGACCCCTCTCCTTCAGGACCTCGGTCTCAACAGCCAGGCCGTCAAAGCCAGCGACTGTAAAGCAGGATGGTATATCGGTCCTTGAGACAGTAGATCGTCTCGAAGAGGCAGACGCCACGGGGCGTCGACCGCCAGATTCACGAGGTCTGCGTACCAGGACCGGCGAGGCCAGTCCGGTGCCACAAGAATCACCGTGTTGCGTTCCGAGTGTAACCTGCGAAGGAACCTGGACAGCAACTGAATCGGTGGAAACGCGTACATCAGCCTGTACCGATGCCACGGGGCCACTAACGCGTCCGACGCGTCTGCCCGAGGGTCGCGCGTCCTTGCCACGAACCTCTTCACCTTGTTGTTGAGGCGAGACGCGAACAGGTCCACATCTGGAAGACCCCACTCCGCGCACAACGTCTGGAAGACAGCCGGATGGAGAGACCATTCCCCCTGATCCAGGGTCTGGCGACTCAGATAGTCCGCCTGCCAGTTCTCCACTCCCGGAATGTGAACCGCCGTTAACGCCGGGACATGAGTCTCGGCCCAAGACAGAATGTCGGCCACTTCTCGAGCCGCTCGGGCACTCCTGGTGCCCCCTTGGTGGTTGATGTAGGCCACCGCCGTGGCATTGTCCGTCTGCACCCGAACCGGGCAACCCTGTAGCCGGTCCGTCCAGCGATGAAGACAGAGCCTTATCGCACGCAATTCCAGAATGTTGATCGGAAGGGAAGACTCCCCCTCCGACCAAGTCCCCTGAGCGGACAGAACGCCCAGAACTCCACCCCAGCCCGACAGGCTGGCATCCGTGGTGATTACCGTCCACGAGATCGGACGAAACGACTTGCCCCCAGACACCAACGGGGACTGGAGCCACCACAGAAGGTTTTCCCTGGTGCGAAGACTCAACGAGATTTGAAGATCCAGAGATTGAGGTCGCCCGTCCCACCTGGACAGGATCTCCGCTTGGAGACCCCGCGTGTGAAACTGTGCGAAAGGAATCGCCTCGAAGGCCGAGACCATCAATCCCAGACATCTCATACACGTCCGCAGAGACGAGTTCGGAACGTCCCTGAGGGACCTGACTTCCTCCCGGAGAGTCCTGAGTTTGTCTTCCGGCAGGAAGACCTTCGCCTGCACCGAGTCCAGTATCATTCCCAGATAGGGGAGACGAACCGACGGACTCAGTGTCGACTTTGGAAAAGTTATCGTCCAACCAAACTCCTGCAGAGTTTGCATTGTGACAGACAGGTCCTCCTCCAGACCCTGTCTGGTCGCAGACCGAACCAGAATGTCGTCCAGATACCCCAGGACAGAAATGCCCTGGGCCCTCAATAATGCCAGAACCGGTGCAAGCACCTTGGTGAAGACCCGCGGAGCCGAGGCGAGACCAAAGGGCAACGCCACGAACTGGTAGTGATCCTCCGCAATGGCAAATCGAAGGTACCTCTGATGACCCTCGAATATGGGGATGTGAAGGTACGCATCCTTCAAATCGATGGAGGCCATGAATTCCCCCGGAACCAGGGCAGCCACCAACGACCGCAGGGATTCCATGCGGAACTTGCGAACCCGCACAGAGCGGTTCAGAGCCTTCAAGTCCAGAATCGGACGAACCTTGCCCTCCTTTCTGGGCACGGTGAACAGATTGGAATAAAACCCCCGAAACCTGTCCCGATGAGGCACCGGAACCACCACTCCCTGAGCCCTCAGGTCCCGCACCGCCAGGTGCAGGTCCCGCAGGCGCTCTGGAGACAGTTGAAGATTTGAGGGCTTGGTACCGCAAAAGGTTTGCGCAGATCGCGCCATTGATCCTCAACAGCGCGCTGAAAATCAGCATTGCAGGGAAAAACCTGCGGCGTCCTGCGTTTTCTCTGCGTCCCATAAGCCGCCAAGGCAGCGGGGGGACACACTTCGTCCTGCAAACGCAGCGTTTGCTTAATGGAAGCAATCAACTCATCCATGATTGCAAGCTCTTCAGGCGAGCCAGGGGGAGAATTATCGACCCCCTCAACTTCAGCCTCCACCTCAGACCCCACTAGATCAAGAGAGGAGCGGGACCCCGATAAGGAGGCCCCTGCCAGAACAGCCCCATCACCTTCACCCTCAGAATCAGAGGAAAGAGCAACTCTGGGCCTTTTAGTAGATTGAGCAGCCACCAGCATTTGCACCTGAGCAGCAAGGCCAGCCACAATAGTGGCTAAATCCCCCCCTGGGGGGGAAACAGCGGTCCCCTGGCTTTCCACCAATACTGTAGGAAATTTGCCCTCCTGAGAATCCATTGCCCCTGTAATGCCAGACAACCAAGGGTTAACTGCCCCTTTTTAGCAAGCGCGGCAAGCGCAGCCCACCGCACCACACTCAAGCACAATGAGACCCCCACAGGGAATATGCAAACTGAACACAGGCAATGGATAGCAAGAACAGAAGGATAAAACCTGAGGAGACCCTCGCCGCTGCTGCTGCCTCGATCGGTGTTCCTGGAAAGAGGAAGTGATGCTGCCAGGGCGCTCTATGTAAGCCTATGGAGGCTACAAGAAAATGGCCGCCATGCATGTAAACCATGCGGCCGGAGCGGGTGTGGGCAAAATGGCGTCGTTTGGCGCCGAAAACGCCGCTCCACAGTGCATTAAAACACACATTACATTCCAATATAAGAATACATGTCAGATCGCCGCAGCGATCGCTGTATATGCCCAAACATGCCAAAAAAACATGCCCCACAGCACACAGCTTCTCACACTGCCCAGTCTGACACACACAGTGTCATACAGCTCCCCCCCCCCCCTTGCAGCCCACAGCATGCAGCCGAGAGATAGGGAGACAAGCAGTGTGAATAGAGGCAGGTTACACAGTCCCAGACTGACACCCCCCCAGACAGACAGGTCCCCACATAAATACACTTACCTCACATGGCGTGGGGGACCCGCACAGGCGAACAAGCCGCTGCACATGAGGCAGGGAGAGTCGCAATTCAAGACGCACAAAATGGGGGTTAAGAAACCGCACAGCGTCCAGTGAGGTAGCCACCTCACCAATCATCCCTGCACCGAACAGGGATGGGTCGTTCACTATGCCAGGAGCGTTACCTGGCTGAACGCTCGATGGCAGACTGGGAAGCCACTGACCCACGACCTGCGACCAGGGGGATCAGCCCGAGACCCAGTCCGCATGATCCTCTTCGTCCGAAGAACTAACTAACGCTGACAAAATAACAGCTAATTAAAGGTAGAGAGAAAAACTCAAACAAAATATTAAAAAGAAGAAAGAGTCTGGGACAGAAAGTCCCAGCACAGAGAGAGCCAGCCACTCCTGACAAGCTAGACATTAAAACTGGGATATGGTTGCAGGAAGTAGGAGGGTATTGACTGAGGGGACCACCCCTTGAGGGTGGGATATGTTAAAGCTTTATTGTTAACATATTCTGTTGCCTAGCTACTCCTTCGGAGCAAAGTCTAATACCCCATATGTGACGAATATGAAGAGGCGGCGACTGTCGGAGGACGTAAGAGAAATTGGATTTTTGACTTACCGTAAAATCCATTTCTCTGATGATCATTGATGGACACAGCTCAGAGTCAGAGGCCACCTTAGGAAGCAATGGGGGACAGAGGCAAAGCATCACCTTTATCCTTGTGAAGCACCATAAGGGTGAATGACAGGATAACAGTCAGTTCCGACACCCTGCATGCAGAAATGATAGCCACCAAAGAAGACCACCTTCTGGGGGCAGCGTAAGCAGGGAAACCGCCCAAATATTTTCAAAGACAAGCTTTAGTAGAGCTGAAAGCACCACAATAAGATGCCAGGGCAGCAAAGGAGCCTGCACTGAAGGAACCAAATGTCGGACACCCTGAAGAAAAGGTACGCACCAGAGTGTGGCCAAAGGTCATTGGAAAAAGACTGCAAAAACCCGATACCTGGATGATAACCAAGGCCAATTTTTCATTCAACCCCCCATTGAAGGAAGGTTAGGAACCGATCCAGCGAGAAGGAGCGAGGATGAACCCCGAGTGACTCACACCATGGAATGTATGTCTTCCATGTACGATGGTAGATTTTCCTAGAGGCAGAAACTGGAGCCACTAGAATGACCGGAATTCCTTCTGCCTGAATCCTGCACAGGAGTCCTGGCAGAAGTTTGAGAGGGCTGAAACGAATCAGTCAGCCCACCTTAAAATGGCCGGGTATTTACTCACTTTATGTGCCCCCTTGGTGATTGACATAGACCACGGCCATGCGCGTTGTCTGAATGAATTCGTACTGGACACCTCTAAAAACGATTGTCTAATGAGCCAGACAAAGTCTGATCGCTCAGAGTTCCAGTACACTAATCGGCAGCCTGGGCTCTGCCAGAGTCCAGAACCCCTGAGCACGTCTGTGCTGAGGATGCCTCCTCACCTGGACAGGCTGGCATCCCCGGAGACAACCGTCCAGTACAGGAGGAGAAGGATTTTCCCTGCTGAAGTGCCAGAAAGTGAAGCCACCTCTAGATACTGTGGATCCTTGACCCATTTCACCAGAATCTCTTTAGCAGAGATCCTGTGTGGAACTGTGCAAACAGACTGCCTCGAGGGTGTACACCATCAGGCCTAGGACACACATGCAAGCATGGAGGGATGACCATCTGCTGAACAACAGAAGCTGAATAGCCTCCTGCAATATCTGGAGTTTTTCCCAAGGAAGAAACACTATGACTAAGGCTGAGGCTGAGTCCAGAGTCAGATCCAGATAGGCCTTTTTTTTGTGAACAGAACCAAAAGCAGACTCCTGAATGTTTAGGATTCCACTGAACTCCCTCAGAGTTCGTGGAGCGATCTCTAGTAGTCCATCAGAGCAGTCTGAGACTCCGCTCGCAGAAGAAGATCGTTCAGGTACCCCAGTACCGCGATCCCCCGCTGACTCAAACAATGCCAGCACTGGGGCCCACACTCTGTGAAGACCCGAGGTGCGGAGGGGAGACCAAAGGTCAGCGCCACAAACTGATAAAGGTCCTCGTCCACGGCAAAAAACGGAGGAAGCGCTGGCGACCAGCACATATTAGAATGTGCAGTTAGGCGTCCTTGATGTCGATAGATGTGAGAAGAAATCCCCCTGATATAGAGAGGCCACTACCATGTGAATGGACTCCAAGCGGAACTTCTGTACTCGCACAAAGCGCCTCGAAGTACAGAATTGGATGTACCTTGCCTTCCTTCTTGGGGACTGTAAAGAGGTTTGAGGAAAAAACCCTTAAAAAAAGTTCAGAAGTCAGAACCGGAACAATAACCCCTTGAAATAACAAATCTTGCACTGCCCCAAGGAGACCCGTGATACGTGATCTGGGGACTAGTGCAGGTTGGAAGGGAAAAAACCTTTCCGAAGGACAAGACCGAACTAGATCTTGTAGCCTGACCGAATAACTTTGTGGACCCACTTGTCCTGTACCAAGGAGGTTCATGGATTCGGAAACCAGCAAAGACTTCCCCTCACCCCAGATACGGGTCAGGGCACCCCTTCATGCAGAGGCAGCCTTGTCCACAGGTCTGGAAGAACCCGCTCGTGCCTTGCCAGACCAGGCCCTCTTGGAACCTCTGGTGGAGGCCCTGACTTGTCTTGACATCCTAAGAGACGAAGAGGCCGCTTAGGAGCCAAGGAGAATGGTCCACATCTACCATGGGCCTCCTTGCCCTTGGTAGCCTGCGGAAGAAGAGAACTCTTCCCCCCCGTGAGACCCTTAACAATATTATCCAAGGAAGCTCCAAAACAGGCCATCTCCTACAAGAGGGAGATCAGATAAAGCCTTCTTAGAAGCCTAGTCTGCAGACCAGCATTTCAGCCAGACAATACGCCGAAGGACCACTGCTGATACAGACAGCCTAGAAATCAAAGGAGCCACATCCAAAAGAGGCATCACAGACATACTGTTGCCCCTGGACCAACTGCTCCGCAAAGACAGGGGGAAGCTATTCTAAACTCCAGGTCCCGGAGTAAAAGCTTAGCCCACTTGGTTAGAGTTTGCGACACCAGGGCAATAGTAATTACCAGCCTAATTGCCAAGCCAGCCATAGTGCACATTGGGAGGGCCAGAGCATCTGCCCTCTTACTAGCTGAACCTGTAAAAGGTCAGGGACTCCTCAACCGGGATTTTACGCAGGAAATACTCATAAGGATACCGCAAGCAAAAAAATGCCTAGCAACCACTGTGTTTTGGACAACCCCACCCTTTTGTGACAATGTTGTCAAGGTAAGCAGAAAGAGGAACACCATTGCCGCTTTGGAGGGCCTGTGGGTGCCAAAGGGAACCAATGCCTCCGACACGGCAACAGCCGCAACCTCCATTTTTAAAGTTTCACGCGCTGATACAAACAGTGCATCCACCAGCACCTATTTAAGTGCGGCTAGAGGAGCAGAGGAATCATCCTCACTAGCTGAGCAATCAGGGTGCGTGGACGCAGACCCAGTAGTGTCGCTATATGCTGAACTCATCCCGAAAACACAACAATCAGGGGCGGCCACCAACTGCGATCACGCAAAGGGGACGCCGGTCAAGGGTCCACAAATGGACCACCCAGTGGACCCTGCAGAAAACAAGGGGGCAGCACCCAACTCGGCCGCATGGCCTAGTAGGCTGCAGCCCACGAGCCTCAGCAGAGCTGACCACCTAGGGCCAGCGGAGGGGAAGGCGGATGCCCAACGGGAGGCAGTAGCTGCAGCCATCCTCACATAGGTTCAGATGAGCAGGACGCGGCCTAAATTTTTGGCCGGATACGGCCATGTGAGGTGCATACCCGCAGATGGTAAAAAGAATCTGCTCCCCCAGCCAAACAACCACCGCAGGGAGCCCAGAGGACATCTCTGCCCTAGTCACCAACCCCCAAGTGGCAGGAAACCCTGCTCAGCTCCCCCGTTGTGCACCCGGGGAAAAAACGGTCAGCAGCAGCTAAAACCAACCCCTCCCCCTTAAAAGCATGTGGCAAAGCCAGCTTTGGGGGGGGGGGGGTCTGGGCCCGAAAGACCCACAGTGACTGAAACTTTTGAGGGTCTGGGGGGAAGGAAAGGGAACCCGGAGGTCAGACGATCCCAGGGAGGGCCGATGTCAACCCGAAAACCCTCCAGGGTTAGTGGGGGGACAGCTGCTTACCATACCCAGGAGGGTGGGCACCGCTCCGGATAGGACACTGCTCTATCGTAATGTGGATGCTATCAGCCAAAAGGAAACGTTGTGACTCAGGCCAAAGCCAGTTCATATGCGTCCTCGCAAGACATTTAACTCACAGGCCAGCCCCCGTCAAGCTATGTCACGGCTTGCCTAATCTGGAGCTGCGGTCTGCACACGCTTGCTGGCCAGACTGGGGGACCCTAAGGATCTATATTATGTGCTCACAGGAACAAAATAATAAAAAGGAGGAAAACAAGTGCATTTAAAAATTGCCAGGACCAGAGATCCCAGCAAGAAACTAGGTCCTTACTCCTGACTAGGCAGAAAAAACTGAGTGCTTTTAGCTGAGAGTGGAT
This sequence comes from Pelophylax lessonae, assembly GCF_965119305.1. Classification (NCBI taxonomy): domain Eukaryota; kingdom Metazoa; phylum Chordata; class Amphibia; order Anura; family Ranidae; genus Pelophylax; species Pelophylax lessonae. Next base: position 102,893,414 of record NC_138778.1, read on the forward strand.
GTATACCCTATACCCCCCTGGGACTGCCCATAGGCACAGTGAAGCTTTTTCCTGCCTCCTACTCCTGTATGGAGGCAGTATAACCCAATGGTTAAGAAGAATCAGGAGCTGTGTCCCGTCAATGAATGAAAAAGAACATTATTTTTCCTAACAAATTCATTCAAGACCATGTTGCAAAAATAAATAAACCCCAATAAAAGTCTTAGGAGCAAAGCTAAATTTTAGACAACAAAGTCCAAATAACAAGAATTCAACCACAGGTGAGTCTAAATATTCACTAAACAGGTGTCTAGCAGACAGTTGATTAAAAAAAGGCGTTACTTCACAAAGAAAACCCCTTCCCTTTTCATGCTGTCAGCAATGGCAAAACATGAAAGAGAAATGTCACAAGGCCTGAAAAAGAAAATCATTTCTTTACACAAGAAAGGTGAAAGCTACAACTAGATCAGCAAAGCTTTACCTAACAGTCAGAATATTGTAGCAAAAGTGACATTCAAGAAAGATGGAACTGCAACCATCTCACAGAGATGTCCAGGCCGCCCATGGAAGTGAACACCACGATGACAGGAGCGTCTTCTGATTAGAAAGGTTGAAGAAAATCGGCATGCATTTCACTGGAGCTAGCTAAAGAACTACAAAGCTGAACTGGTGTGATTGTTTCCTGTGACACAATACGGCGTACACTGCAGAGGAATGGCATGCATGGGTGTCATCCATGAAGGAAGCCTCTCATAAAACCCATGCACAAAAAGTCCAGAATTTGCCAAGGCCCTTGCTGAAAAAGAAGAAGACTACTGGGACTCTGTAGTGAGGAGTCCAAGATAAATGTTTTTGGAACCAATGTTTTCAAAACTGTATAGAGTCGCAAAAGTGAGGAGTACAAAAAAAAAAGGTGCCTACAGTGAAACACTAATGGCAGTGTCCTTCTGTGGGGCTGTGCTGCTTGTGTCGGGAAGCTGTTTTTTATTGATGGTATCATGAATTTACAGATGTGATGCTCTGTATTGAAAAAGAAGATGCTACCATCACTCCGTGCCATTGGTCGCCATGCACTTTTGACAACATGACAATGATCTAAAACACACATCTAAGGCCACTGTTGCATTTCTGAAGAAGAAGAAGGAGAAAGTGATTCAGTTGCTAAGTAGGTCTCCTGATCTGAACCAAATCAAACACCTATGGGGAATTCTGAGGAGACGAGTTGAGCATCACTCTCCATCCATTATCCAGGCTCTAAAAGAGGTCGTTCTTGAAGAATGTCAAAAGATAGATGTTGCAATATGTTGCCAACTTGTTCATTGCATGCCTAGAAGACCTGGTGCGGTGATTACAATTCATGGAGATCATGCAAAATACTAGATGTAGTAGTTTTTAATTAATTTGAGTAAAACTGAAGATTTTGTAATCAAAGTTATATTATTAACCTTACTTTAATTAATGTAATGAGCTACACAAATGTTCTGGTTTTGTCAAAATTTTGGAAATTGTTCTTGTGTTCATAGAGATAATGAATAAAATCTGTTTTCAAAAGGGGTGTACTTTTTTATACTAAGCACGGTACATATGCTGTTGGTAAGGTGCATGGAGTGAGTCTTGATTTGGACACAAGGATTTGGTGTTTACGTTATAAGGTTTAAGGGATATATATGGTTTGGCAAGGTTTCTAATGTGAGCAATGGTCACCAGGAAGGAGTGCTAGTTAAAAACGGTACTACACTATATTACCAATTTTGTTTTTTTGGGTTTCAACCAATCAAATTGAGCTCATTTGAACAAGCAATGCCCAGGAATGACTGATTCATACAGATCAAGAAATTTTAAATCTGGTAAGATGCATGGAGTGAGAGTGGGGTGCAGATACACAAGCAGGGAAAATTTTAATTTGGTATATGGGTTACGCACTTTAATCTATAGTTACATAGTTACATAGTTAGTGAGGTTGAAAAAAGACAACAGTCCATCCAGTTCAACCTATGATGATGTGTGTGTGTGTGTGTTTGCTTTTAACCGTACATTGTATACCCCTGTATGTTGTGGTCTCTAAGGTGCCCATCTAACAGTTTTTTGAAACTATCAATGCTCCCTGCTGACACGACTGCTTGTGGAAGAGAATTCCACATCCTTACCGCTCTTACAGTGAAGAACCCCTTATGCATTTTAAGGTTAAACCGCCTTTCCTCTAGGTTTTAGTGAGTGGCCACGTGTCTTATTGTATTCCCTTACTCGGAATAGTTTGTTCCTTATGCCAGGGTCGCCAGTACAGTATTTGTACATTGATATCATATCCCCCCTCAATCTTCTCTTCTCCAGAGAGAATAGGTTCAGTGCTTGTAGCCTTTCCTCATAGCGGATGTCCTCCATTCCCCTAATTATTTTTTTTGCCCTTCTCTGGACTCTTTCCAATTCCAGCACATCCTTCCTGAGGACCGGTGCCCAGAACTGGACAGCATACTCCAGATGTGGCCGGACCAGAGTCTTGTAGAGAGGGAGCATAATCTCTTTATTTCTGGAGTGAATCCCCTTTTTTATACATCCCAGTATTCTGTTGGCTTTACTTGCAGCGGCTTGGCATTGCATGCCACTGCCAAGCCTGTTGTCTACCAGGACCCCCAAGTCTTTTTCCATCTTAGACTCACCCAGAGGTTCCCCCCCTAGTGAGTAGCTTGCTTTCTGGTTTTTGGCCCCCAAGTGCATTACTTTACATTTTTCAACATTAAACCTCATCTGCCATGTAGTTGCCCACCCCGTTATTTTGTTCAGGTCTGCTTGTAAGGTTTCCACATCCTGCATAGAAGATATTGGCATGCCTAGTTTAGTATCATCTGCAAATACCGAGATTGTACTAGATATCCCCTCCTCTAGATCATTTATGAATAAATTAAACAGGATTGGTCCCAGGACCGAACCCTGGGGGACCCCACTTTCCACACCCGCCCAATCTGAGTACTCCCCATTAATCATCACCCTCTGGACTCTCCCCTGGAGCCAGTTCTCTATCCAGGTACTCACCTTATGGTCCATACCTACCTTCCTTAGTTTGTACAGTAAGCGTTTGTGGGGAACGGTGTCAAAGGCCTTTGCAAAGTCCAGATACACCACATCCACCGGCTTACCTTTATCTAGGTGGCAGCTCACTTCATCGTAGAAGGTTAATAGATTGGTTTGGCAAGAACGATTTTTCATAAATCCATGCTGATTGCTACTAATAATACAGTTTTCATTACTAAAGTCTTGTATATGGTCCCTTAATATCCCCTCCAAAATCTTGCAGACTACAGATGTTAGGCTGACCGGCCTATAGTTCCCCGGGATACACCTCGGCCCCTTTTTAAATATTGGTACCACGTTGGCTTTTTTCCAATCAGCTGGCACCATACCCATCTGTAAACTATCCTTAAAGATCAAGAATAAGGGTCTGGCAATCACCTGGCTGAGCACTTTGAGAACCCTCGGGTGCAAGCCATCCGGTCCCGGGGATTTATTTATGTTAAGTTTCTCTACTTTAGTTCTAAGTCTATCTTCTGTTAGCCATGACGGCACTACCTGAGGTGTGTTGTTTAGTTCGGCCTTACAAGCTAGGTTCGTGTAGCCCCCCCGATTCTTTTGTGAAGACTGAAGAGAAGAAATGATTTAACACTTCCGCCTTTTCTTTGTCCTCAGTGGCCATATTACCTTTGTCATCTTTTATGGGGCCAATGTGTTCTGGCCTCGCTTTCTTACTGTTTATATACTTAAAAAACTTTTTGGGGTTCTTTTTACTCTCTTCCACTATATGTCTCTCGTGTTCCATTTTAGCTGCCCTGATTTCGCCTTTACATTTCTTATTACACTCTTTGTAATGATTAAATGCTGCCAATGACCCCTCAGTCTTGTATTTTTTGAAGGCCTTTTCTTTAGCACTAATATGCATTTTTATGTTGGAGTTTAGCCACCCAGGGTTTAATTTATACTTTAATGTGAGTAGTGAAATATCTGAACGCATTTTGGATTTTAAAGCAATATCACTCTATATTAGCCTTTTTGTTTTTTTACGCCTACTCTGGAGTGGAAGAGGAGAAATATTCCCAGGAGGATACACAACTGGGAGAAGACACTAAAGAAAAAACAAGAATGTTACACTGAAGACTTTCTTACAGCGGTGGAGGGTAAGTGTATAAAGCAGTGATGGCAAACCTTGTCACCCCAGATGTTTTGGAACTACCTTTCCCATGATGCTCATGCACTCCGCTGTGTAGGTGTGCATCATGGGAAATGTAGTTCCAAAACATCTAGGGTGCCGAGGTTCGCCATCACTGGTACATATTAAGAGACTACACAAGTAGATTATATAGAAAAGTTTTTGACACCCAATTATAATGTGAGCAGATACAGTATTATTTTAATGGCATATTTGTGAGGAAACATACTACACTATATAGTTTTCTGTTTTTTTTGAAGACTGTCACCAAGAAAAAAACGGAATTTTTGTAAAATCTTACCGTAAAATTCCTTTCTCTGAGTCCTCTGACAGTCGCCGCCCACTCATTCAGTCTTCACCAATGGGTATTAACCTCTTATCCATAGGAGCAAGTTAGGCATAAGACTTGTTAAAAACAAAGTAATTTACATAGACACACCTATGGGGGCTGTCCCACTGATCCAATACCCCCTGCTATCAGCCATCCCAACTCAGTTTGGTAGCAAGCAGTTAAAGTCCAAAGAACCCCAAATAGAGGGGCAGGGGCGGCGACTGTCAGAGGACTCAGAGAAAGGAATTTTACGGTAAGATTTTACAAAAATTCAGTTTTCTCTTACGTCCTCAGACAGTCGCTGCCCACTCATTCAGTCTTCACCAATGGGATGTCCCAAAGCATTGTAGACATGAGGGGTGGGAACATAACCGTCACAAAGGCAACGCAGCACCCACGTCAGAGAAAGGAACCTTATGTGAACAGAAAGGTATCCTCTGGGCAACAGAAAAGCTCAACTGGAGCAACAACCCAGGAAAGCAAATAAACAAGGGGGAACCAACCCCAACAGCCAGGGGCCCGCAAAACTAGGGTCCCCTTAAGGCACTGCCGCACACAGAACGCACACAGGAGGCATCTGCCGACGCCAGAACATCAAGTTGATAGAATTTTGAAAAGGTGTGCACTGACGACCAAGTCGCAGCCTTGCACACCTGGGCCACCGAATCCTGATGCCAGAAGGCCCAGGACGCACTCACCACTCTGGTGAAGTGCGCCTTGACAGGGAAGGGAGGTACCCGTTCCTTAATGGAATAGGCCTGTACAATCGTCTGTCTGATCCATTTTAAAAATGGTCGTCGCAGACGCAGCCATACCCTTCCGAGGTCCCTCAGGAATGACAAAAAGAGAATCCGACTTCCGAAAGGATTCAGTGGATGACATGTAAACTCTGATCGCCCTGACAACATCCAAGGAATGTAAGGCAAACTCCTTAGGATGTTTGGGATTCGCACAAAGCGAAGGCAAAACAATGTCCTCATTAAAGTGAAATTCAGAAACCACCTTTGGAAGAAAAGACTGGTTAGGTCGCAAGACCACCTTGTCCCTATGAACCACCAGGTAAGGGGAGCGGCAAGACAAGGCCGCCAATTCCGACACTCTGCGAGCTGAAGTGATCGCCACTAAAAAAGCAACCTTTTTGGACAGCAGAGGCAAAGAAATTTCCCTGATGTTTTCAAAGGGAGGACGTTGCAAAACGGACAGAACCAAGTTCAAGTCCCAAGGAGGTAAAAGCGCCCTCCGAGGAAGGGCCAAGTGACGCACCCCTTGAATAAAGGTGCGAATCAAAGAGTTAGACGCCAAGGGGCGCTGAAAAAGGACGACCAGAGCAGACAGCTGGCCCTTAATCGTGGTCAACGCCAGGCGCTGATCCACACCAGTTTGTAGGAAGGCCAACACCCTCGCCAACGAGTAGGCGCGAGGAGGGAAGCCCCTGTATTCACACCAGGCAAAATAAGCCTTCCAAGTACGGTAATAGATCTTACCGGAAAAGGCTTTCCTAGCCTTGAGCAAAGTAGGAATGACCCCAGATGAGAGACCTCTGTCTCTCAGGACCTGGCTTTCAACAGCCATGCCGTTAAAGCCAGCGACTGTAAAGCAGGATGGAAGATCGGTCCCTGCAACAGTAGATCGTCTCGGAACGGTAGCCGCCATGGAGGCTCGACAGGCAGTTGAATGATGTCCGCGTACCAGGACCGGCGTGGCCAGTGTGGGGCCACTAGAATCACCAACTTCGGTTCTGAGACTAACCTGAGCAGGAACCTGGACAACAACTGAATCGGGGGAAAGGCATATATCAGACGATACCGATGCCAAGGCACCACCAGCGCATTCGAGGCGTCTGCCAGCGGGTCGCACGTTCTTGCCACGAACATTCCCACCTTGTTGTTTAGCTGGGACGCGAACAGATCCACATCCGGGGATCCCCATTTCGCACACAGCATCCGAAACACCTCCGGGTGCAGGGACCATTCCCCCTGGTCCAGGGTCTGGCGGCACAGATAATAGGCCTGCTAGTTCTCCACACCCGGAATGTGAACTGCCGAAGTCGCCGGGACGCGAGTCTCGGCCCAAGACAGAATACTGGTCACTTCCTGGGCGGCCCCGAAGACGATCCGACCAATGGAGCAGGCACAGCCTGATCGCTCGCAATTCCAAGATGTTTATCGGTAGGGAGGATTCCTCCACCGACCAAATGCCCTGGGCAGACAGGTTGCCCAGAACGCCACCCCAGCCCGACAGGCTGGCATCTGTGGTAATCACAGTCCACAGCAACAGCCGGAAGGATTTTCCCTCCGCTACGGCCGGAGACTGGAGCCACAACAGAAGATCCAATCTGGTTCGGCGACTCAGAGACACCCTCAGATCCAAGGACTGGGGGAGCCTGTCCCATCTGGCCAGTATCTCCACCTGGAGAGACCTCGTGTGAAACTGTGCAAACGGTATGGCCTTGAAGGCCGACACTATCAACCCCAGGGGACCGCATGCAGGTCCTGAGCGACGAGGACTCGTTGTCCCTGAGGGACCGCACCTCGTCCTGTACGGTCCGGAGATTGTCCTCTGGCAGAAACACCTTCGCCCGGGCGGAGTCCAGGACCATCCTCAGATACGGGAGACGAACCGAAAGGAGACAAAGTCGACTTCTGAACGTTGATGGTCCATCCGAAATCCTGGAGCGTCTGAACCGTAGTGGAAAGATCGCGCAGCAGGCTCTGACTGGCACTCGATCTTAACAGGAGATCGTCCAGATATCCCAAGACCGCAATGCCCTGTGCCCGTAACAGACCCAAAACAGGAGCCAACACTTTGGTAAACACCCTTGGAGCCGAAGCGAGACCGAAAGGTAACGCCACAAACTGATAGTGTTCCTCCGCGATAGCGAATTGGAGGTACCTCTGATGACCCTCGAATATGGGGATGTACAAATACGCATCCTTTAGGTCGATGGAGGCCAGGAAATCTCCCGGACTCAAGGAGGCCACCACCGAATGGAGGGATTCCATGCGGAATTTTGTGAACGCGCACGAAGCGGTTCAGAGCTTTCAAGTCCAGAATCGGACGCACCTTGCCCTCCTTTCTGGGCACAGTGAACAGATTGGAATAAAACCCCCCAAATCTGTCCCGATAAGGCACCGGGACGACAACCCCCTGGGCAAGGAGATCCTGCACCGCCCGATGAAGATCGAGCAACCGATCTGGGGTCAAATTAAGATTTGAGGGAAAGAATCTGTCCGCTGGCCGCGAAAGGAATTCGATCTTGTAGCCTGATCGAATGATTTCCTGAACCCACCTGTCCGGAATCCGGAGCAGCCAAGGTTGGAGGAAACAGCGCAGATGAAACGGGTGAGGGTGCCCCTTCAGGCAGTGGCGGACTGAGCCGCCGTACCAGCCTGGGCAGCCTTTGGCTTGCCCACCCAGGGCTTTCTCTGGCCACCCTGGCCCTTGAAGGGTTTCCCCTTGTCCTGTGCCTTGAAGGCACGAAAGGACCCCTGATTTGGTTTAAAGGAAGGGCCCCGCTTACCGCGGAAGAACTTACCCTTAGGATTCTGGGGTAGCAGAGTTATCTTGCCCCCAGTGACACCTTTAACCAATTCATCCAGGGAATCCCCAAAAAGACGATTCCCTGCATAAGGGATGTCAGATACCGTCTTCCTGGAAGTCTGGTCAGCCAACCAGCTTTTTAACCAGATCAAACGACGGTTAAGTACCGCGACCACTGATAGGCGAGCCGCCAACGGGGCCTCATCCAAGGCCACATCACACAGATACATGACCCCTTGGTAAATCTGGTCCACCATCTCCAAGGTAATAGGGGGGGGGGGGCAGAATCAGTCACGAGGGTGCGTTTGAGCACCTTAGTCCAATCTGCCACAGCCTGAGCCACCATGACGGAGGCGAAAATAGATTTTAGCATGGAACCTGCCACCATATAGGAATGGCGGGCAAGGGATTCCCACCTCCTATCCGTAGGGTCCCAGAAAACCGGGGAATCCTCGGTGGATACCAGAGTGGCCCTGTTCAATCTAGACACAGTGTGATCCACCTTAGGAGCCACAGTTCAGCGCAAATCCGCAGGAGACGCAAAGGGGTAACGGCTTGAAACTGTTTTGGCACCACAAAATTGCGCTTCAAATTGCGCTATTGTTCATTCACAGTTTCGTGGAACTCAGCAGGGCAAGGGAACACCTGCGCCACCTTACGGGATCTGTGGGTACCAAAAGAGGACCGCTTGCCCAGAGTATTGGGCTCATCCTCCAAATGTAGTGTATCCTTAATAGCAGTAATCAGCGCAGCCATAGCTGCGCGATCCTCGGCCATCCCAGGGGGGGAATCATCCCCCTCCTCATCCTCCCCTTCCCCATCAGACTGGGAAGAACAAGACCCTTCAAGGGGAACACTGTCTACGGCAACCATATCAGAATCAGAAGAAAGAGAAAGCCTAGGCCTCTTCTTAGTATCCCGGTCAGCCATCAACAGATCCATGTTGGACGCTAAAGTCGCAAGTGCAGCAGTCAGAGCAGGCAGAGCAGAAGATCCAGAGGAACCTGAATCCTCCACTAAGGCTGGGGGAAATTTGATGTCCTGGGACTCCATCAGGAAAGAAAAACTTATATATTATATTTTTTTATTTTTATTTTTTTCAAGGTACTGGCCCCTTAAGCGCACAGCGATCCCACCGCAGTACACCGCTATGAGGACTATGCTAGCAGGTAGGAATGAGCTGACAGCCAGAGATATTCCCCACAAAAAGACAGCAAAGACAGACCCCACAAGTGTTACCCACGCCTGCCGATCTTCACTGCACAGAAAAGGGAAGTTATGTCACTGCATGAGGCTGAACTAGGAAAAACAGACTAAGGAAAAATGGTTGCCCATAGAAAGTAATGGGAGGCTCCGGGAAAATGGCTGCCGACATGTACACAGAAAGAACACATTGCCACACACAAGATGGCACTGTAAGGCGCCAAAATACACTACATTCATTGCTGCAGAAGCGCCCACAGGGAAGCCAGCAGCATGCCCACACCTAAAATGGCGGACCCGCGGTTTTTAACCTCGCAGCGGCCACCGCACATGTCTGCACCCCAATACACACAAATAGTGGCACTCAGGAGAGGGACCCCCACAACCCCCCACATAGCGTACCAGGCGCGGTAGAGCCCCCGCAGGGACTGGGAGTAAGGGAGCCCCGAACGCACAGACATGAGGGGATACCACAGACACATCAGACTACCATCCCCAGACAGAGGCCCCACACAGAACGTACTTACCGTACCCGATGGCGTGGGCGCCTCTCATCGACGGGAAGCCTCCCACCCCAGGTGGTGGGGGTGCCGTCAGCCAAAAAAAACGCAGGACGCTAGCAACGCACGGAACCGTGGGTGAGACATCCCAGCGAGGTGGCCACCTTGCAGGCTTTCATCCCTGAGGACAGGGATAGGTAGTTTACGAGGCCAAGGCGTACGCCTAGCCTGCTAAACACTCAATGGCGGGCTGGGACTCCATAAGGCCCTCTGTCCTGGAACACCAGGACGACCAGTGCGACTCCCAGCTCCGCAACGCCGTCGTCATCCGAAGAATCGACTAACTAAATGCTGAGAAATAAACAGCTAGTAGTGTAAGAATAACACATTTTAGAAAATAAAATCATAAAACAGAAGAAAAGGCTGAGACCGTAGCCCCAGCACAGGGAGAGCCTATCTCACTCCTAACTAGGCAGAAGACAAACTGAGTTGGGATGGCTGATAGCAGGTTGGTATTGGACCAGTGGGACAGCCCCCATAGGTGTGTCTATGTAAATTACTTTGTTTTTAACAAGTATTATGCTTAGCTTGCTCCTATGGATAAGAGGTCAATACCCATTGGTGAAGACTGAATTAGTGGGCGGCGACTGTCAGAGGACGTAAGAGAAAGATGAGATCATCATTCAAAACTAGTGTTCCATCATGTGAAATATAAGGAAATTTAGGAAGAGACGTTTGTAGACTTGCATTTATGCATTTTATTGGGACATAGGAGACATTGATTTACAGTATCTCTCAAGAGTGAGTACACCCCTCACATTCTTGTAAATATTTAATTATATATTTTCATGTGACAACACTGAAGAAATGACACTTTGTTACAATGTAAAGTAGTGAGTGTAAAGCTTGTATAACAGTGCAAATTTGCTGTCCCCTCAAAATAACTCAACACACAGCCATTAATGACTAAACCACTGGCAACAAAAGTGAGTAAACCCCAAAGTGAAAATATGCAAATTGAGCCCAATTAGCCATTTTCCCTCCCCGGTGTCATGTGACTCGTTAGTGTTACAAGGTCTCAGGTGTGAATGGGGAGAAGGGGTGTTAAATTTGGTGTTATCGCTCTCACTTTCTCATAATGGTCACTGGAAGTTCAACATCAAGAAGTCATGTGCTCAGCGTCATATCCAGAGGTTGTCTTGGGGAAATAGACGTATGAGTGCTGCTAGTATTGCTGCAGAAGTTGAAGGGGTTGGGGGGGGGCAGCGTTTCAGTGTTTAGACCATATGCCGCACACTGGATCAAATTGGTCTGCATGGCTGTCATCCCAGAAGGAACAGTTTGATGAAGACAAGCTAAGGACATGGATTACTGGAACCGTGCCTGTGCCATGCGCAACAAAGGAAAGACAGGGGGAGATTAGAGAGCTGAATGCATGCCTAAAATCCTGGTGTAAGAAGGAGGGATTTGGGTTTTTAGAGCACTGGGCTCACATTTCATTGAGGTGCAACCTATATGCTAAAGATGGTTTGCACCTAAATGGAAGGGGGTATTTTGTGCTAGGGGAGAGGTTTAAGGGAAGGCTGGAGAAGTTTTTAAAATAGGATTGAGGGGGGGGAGAGTGAATTACATTATAATGGGGCAGACAGGTCAGACAGGGGTAAGCCCCTATTGGTGGGTGGAATGTGGAAAGATGGGGGGAAGAGTTATGGCAGAGGATAAGAAGGTTCCCATGTTACAAACATCTATTTGTACCAAAATTAAAATATGAAAAATAAGTGTGCAAAATGTGACGAATTAAAGTGTTTGTTCACCAATGCCAGAAGTCTGCCAAACAAAATAGGCGAGTTGGAAGCTCTGGTGCACGAGGAGAACTATGACTTAATTGGTATTGCTGAATCTTGGCTTCATTCTTCACATGACTGGGCTATTAATATTCCTGGCTATGCTCTCTTTCAGAAAGACACGGTAAAATGGAGGGGTGGTGGTGTCTGTCTCTATGTGAGAAGTGATCTCAAAGTTTGTGAAGTGTGAAAGAGGACCTAGTTGATGGAGAGTGTGCTGAGTCTGAAGCAGTATGGGTTGAAATGTACATGGGTGTGCGTAATACAAAGATTATCATTGGAGTTGGTTATAGACCTCCCAGTATTAATGAGGAGGTGGAGGCTCCTGGCACAAATACAAAGGGCTGCAAGGGCTGGGACAGTGTTAATAATGGGGGATTTTAACTACTCAGACGTTACATAGTAGGTGAGGTTGAATAAAGACAATAGTCCATCCAGTTCAACCTGTGTAGGTGTGTGTGGCTGTAATCATCTCACATAGCCCGGAATGTTCTGATCCTTGAGATGTACGTCTAAGAGTCTTTTTAAAGCCACCACCACCTCTTGTGGTAGAGAATTCCACAATCTTGTAGCCCTAACAGTAAAGAACCCCCCACGTTGCCTGACTGGAGTAATGGCACTACTGGAACAGTTAAAGGGCAAAAATGTATAAACCTATTACAAAACAATTTTATGGTGCAGTTTATTGAGGCCCCCACTAGAAATTATGCTCTGTTGGACCTGGTAATCTCAAACCATGCAGAGCTTATTAATAATGTTCATATAAAAGAACATCTGGGTAGCAGTGACCATAACATGATTTCATTTAATGTTAGCTGTAAGCAAAAATTGCATACAGGAAATACAAAAACACTTAACTTTAAGAGAGCAAATTTTCCAAGGATGAGGTCTGCTCTCCAGGATTTAGACTGGAAGGGAATATTGGCATAAATGAGCACAAAACAGAAATGGGAAATTTTCAAAAAGACTTTATGCAAACTCACTGCAAAGTATATTCCCATGGGTAATACGTTTAAAAGGCTAAAAATAAAACCTATGTGGTTCAAGGCCAAAGTTAAAAAAGCTATAAATAAAAAGAAAAGAGATTTTAAAAAATATAAAAATGAAGGAACACTATCATTGTTTAATTGTTACAAAGAATATAACAGAATATGTAAAAAGGAAATTAACCGCTTGCCGCCCGCCCGCCGTCATCTGACGGCGGAGCGGAGCGACCATTATCCTGGGCCGCCGTCATATGACGGCGGCACTTTAAGCAGGGCAGGCGCGCGATCGCGTGCGCGCCGCCCTGCACTGCCGGTGTCGGGGTGTCCCCGGGACACCCCCCGTCACCGGCAGGGGGGAAACAGCCAATGGGCGTGGCTGTTTCCCACGTGATCGGCTGTGTTCCAATGACACAGCCGATCACAATGAAGGCGCCCACTAGATGACCGCGCATGCGCGATCGGGAGCGCGCAGCGCGGTCATGTCGGTGGCACTGTGTTCCGTAGGAACACAGCTGTCACCGGCGGTAGTAAACAGTCACTGACAGTGACTGTTTACTATGTGATCGGCTGTGAATCCATTCACAGCCGATCAGAAAATGTAAACAAAGAGCAGTAACTCAGTGTTACTAGCTCTTCTCCCCTCATACAGTTTCCAGTATGAGGGGAGAAGAGCTAGAAATAGTGAGTTACTGCTCTGTACACATGTAAAAAGTAAAATCACACTAATAAATGTCCCCACACAGTCCTCAGCCCCCCCCAATGTCACCTGTCACCCAACAGTCACCTCATCAGTGCCCAGAAATTGACACCCATAACTAGGGTTGAGCGGACACCTAGATGTCCGTGTTCGACGGGTTCGGCCGAACTTTAAAAAAAAGTCCGGGTCCGTGTCCCGGACTTTTACCGAACTTTTCCCGGACACCGAACCCCATTGAAGTCAATGGGGACCCGAACTTTAAGGCACTAAAATGGCTCTAAAACACCAAAGGAAAGGGCTAGAGTGCTGCAAATGGCAGCAAAACGTAATTAAGAGCATGGCAAGTGCTCTGCAAACAAATGTGGATAGGGAAATAACTTAAAACAACAAAAAAAAACAGAAAAATAAAACAATGTTCTTCTTCATCTCTGAAGGACGAGGCCCATATGGAGTAGGAGGGAGGTTGAGGTGGTGGTGGATGTGGCGGTGACATAGGCGTGCGCACAGGGTGTGCTGGGTGTGCCTGGGCACACCCTAATCACCTAGGGCACATAGCATTGCCAGTGAGGAGATGGGAAAGATCTCCCTGGGACCTGCTCTGCTCTATTTCTCCTTGCCTACAGGTACATGGCCCCGATACATTACTCTCCCTGCTGGCAAACACATGCATGTGTATTTCAACTTTGGGGTGCACACCTTAATGCAATAGGCTGCGCACACCTATGGGCGGTGTAGGTGGAAGCGGCGGTGGAGGAGGACCAGGGCCGGATTAACAGCATCATGGGCTTGGTGCTGAGGATTTTGAAGGGCCTTAGGGCCGTGCCTTGCCATGCACCCAGAGGAGGAAGGGTGCAGCCATGCATGCCTAATTCAACATGGGATGCTGTCTCTGAAGCCCATAAACACATCCATGCATCACCAACTGTCCCTCCTTGTCCGGCCTTCACGCTGTGTGGGGAGGTTCTGAGGGTGCTGCCTGGGGAAGCGAGCATAGAAGCCAGACTTCTGTGTTTACAAGTGACAGAAGAGCGGTAACAGTGAATATGGCCAACCCGGGGCCTATATAAAAGGTAGGGGCCTGGAGCTGCAGCTCCAATAGCCCCTACATTAATCTGGCCCTGAGGAGGAGGACGAGGTAGCCAACACTGCTTCTTTTCACAAATTTTAAATGAGGGTACACCCCAAAAGAGTGAGAAAGAGCAAAAATGGAACAATGGGTGGGTAAGGTCGGTATCCATTGCTATTCTGCACAAGGTACGGAAAAGTCCCGTGGGATCCATGCCTGGTTCATTTTAATGAACGTGAGCTTGTCCACATTGTCTCTGGACAGGCGGCTGCGCTTGTCTGTTATAACGCCCCCAGCCGTGCTAAATACCCGTTCAGATAATACACTGGCTGCAGGGCACGCCAGCACCTCCAAGGCGTAAAGGGCAAGCTCAGGCCATGTGCCCAATTTGGAGACCCAGAAGTTGAAGGGGGCAGACCCGTCATTCACTACATGTAGGCGTGTGCACACATACTGCTCCACCATGTTGGTAAAATGCTGCCTCCTGCTAAGACGTTCCATCTGAGCTGCTGGTGCTGCTGTTTGTTGTGGCGTGCTGACAAAGCTTTTCCACATTTCGGCCATGCTAACCCTGCCTTCTGAGGTGCTGGCGGTGCCCTGGTTGCGTTGGCGACCTCCTCCTCCTCCTCCTCTGCCTTGTGCTTCCACTGTGGCCCCGCTGTCAGATGGGAATGCCAGCAGCATGGCGTCTACCAGCGTGCGCTTGTACTCGCGCATCTTGCGATCGCGCTCCAGTGAGTGAATTAAGGACGGTACGTTGTCCTTGTAACGGGGATCCAGCAGCGTGGCCACCCAGTAATCAGCACAAGTTAGAATGTGGGCAACTCGGCGGTCGTTGTGGAGACACTGCAGCATGTAATCGCTCATGTGTGCCAGGCTGCCCAGAGGCAACGAAAGGCTGTCCTCTGTGGGAGGTGTATGGTCCGTGTCCTCTGTATCCCCCCAGCCACGCACCAGTGATGGCCATGAGCTGGCCTGGGTGCCACCCTGCTGTGAACATGGTTCCATCTCCTCCTCCAGCTCCTCCTCCTCCTCCTCATCCTCCTCATCCTCCAGAACTGTGCCCCTGCTGGACAATTGCGTCCCTGGCGTTTGCGTGTGCAGGAACCCACCCTCGGAGCCCCTTGCGAATGACTGCCCTGAAAGCCTTGGAAATGTTACCTCTTCATCCTCCTCCTCCTCCTCATCCTGTGCCACATCCTCTTCCATCATCGCCCGAATTGTTTTTTCAAGGAGGCATAGAAGTGGGATAGTTAAGCTGAGAACGGCGTCATTGCCACTGGCCATGTTGGTGGAGTACTCAAAACAGCGCAACAAGGCACACAGGTCTCGCATGGAGGCCCAGTTATTGGTGGTGAAGTGGTGCTGTTCCGCAGAGCGACTCACGCGTGCGTGCTGCAGCTGAAACTCCACTATGGCCTGCTGCTGCTCGCACAGTCTTTCCAGCATGTGCAAGGTGGAGTTCCACCTTGTGGGCACGTCACATATGAGGCGGTGAGCGGGAAGGCCGAAGTTACGCTGCAGCGCTGCCAGGCGAGCAGCAGCAGGGTGAGAACGCCGAAAGTGCGCACAAACGGCCCGCACTTTCTGCAGCAGCTCTGACATATCGGGGTAGTTTTTAAGGAACCTCTGCACCACCAAATTCAGCACATGCGCCAGGCAAGGGATGTGCGTCAAACCGGCTAGGCCCAGAGCTGCTATGAGATTTCGCCCGTTATCGCACACCACCAGGCCGGGCTTGAGGCTCGCTGGCAGCAACCACTCATTTGTCTGCTGTTCCATGCTCCTCCACAACTCCTGCGCGGTGTGTGGTTTGTCCCCCAAACAGGCAAGTTGTAAAACTGCCTGCTGTCGTTTACCCCTGGCCGTGCTGAAGTTGGTGGTGAAGGTGTTACGCTGTCCGGATGAGGAGGCGGTAGAGGATGAGGAAGCGGAGTAGGAGGAGTTAGGAACAGGAGGCAAACTGAAGCGCCCTGCAATCCTCGGTGGTGGAAGGACATGCGCCAAATTGCTATCCGCCTCAGGCCCATCCGCCACTGCATTTACCCAGTGTGCCGTTAGGGAGATATAACGCCCCTGACCGTGCTTACTGGTCCACGTATCCGTAGTTAGGTGGACCTTGGCACAGATGGCGTTGCGCAGTGCACACCTGATTTTTTCCCCCACTTGGTTGTGCAGGGAAGGGATGGCTTGCCTGGAAAAGTAGTGGCGGCTGGGCACGACGTACTGTGGGACAGCCACCGACATAAGGTTTTTAAAACTGTGCGTCTCCACCAGACGGAATGACAGCATTTCAAAGGCCAATAATTTTGAAATGCTGGCATTCAGGGCCAGGGATCGCGGGTGGGTAGGGGGGTACTTCCTCTTCCTCTCAAGTGTTTGGGAGATGGAAAGCTGAACGCTTCCACGGGACATTGTGGAGATGGTTGTTGGTGACCCAGGTGGTGGTGTTGCTGACAGATCGTCTGTTTGCGGGGTGGCAGGTGCCGGTATCACTACAGATGTGGCTGGAGCGGCCGAGACTGCAGCAGAAGAGGAAGCAGGATGAGCCAGAGACGTTTCTTGGTTTTGAAGGTGTGTACTCCACTGCAGCTCGTGCTTTGCACTTAGATGCCTGATCATGCAGGTTGTGCTCAGGTTGAGAAGGTTCATGCCTCGCTTCAAGCTCTGATTGCACAGGGTGCAAACCACTCGTGTCCTGTCATCAGCACATTTTCTAAAGAACTTCCACGCTAGAGAACTCCTTTGAGCTGACTTTGGTGCGCTCGTTCCCTTGCTGCGTTGGGCAGTAGCGGGCGTAGTGTCTAGGGCACGGCCGCTCCGCTTCTGCACCCTGCTCCCTCTTCTGCTGTGCTGGTGGCTCTGTGCGACCACCGCCTCTTCCTCCAAACTACTCAGTTCACCTGCATGACGTTCATTCCATGTGGGGTCGAGGACCTCATCGTCCTCCACATCATCTTCCACCCAGTCTTCACCCCTGCCCTCCTTGTCGGTCTCCACAATGCTGAACGCCGCAGCAGTTGGCACCTGCGTTTCGTCATCATCGGAGACGTGCTGCGATGATCCTTGCATGTACTCATCTTGAGAAATAAGTGGTTGGGCATCACTGCACTCAATCTCTTCCACTTCTGGGGCAGGGCTAGGTGGATGGCCCTGGGAAACCCTGCTGACAGAGTCCTCAAAAAGAATAAGAGACTGCTGTATGGCTTGGGGCTCAGACTGCTGGCCTGATTTGCAAGGGGGTGAGGTGAAAGACGGTTGGACATTGGCTGCAGGTGCCAACTCTGACCTTTCTGCAGTAGACTGGGTGGGAGACAATGTGAAGGAACTGGAGGCACTGTCAGCAGCAAACCAATCTACTATCGCCTCAACTTGTTCTGGCCTCATCACTTCTAGGGGCGTTTGATGCCCTACCAAATACTGATGCAGGTTCTGTCGCCTACTCACACTTGAGGAAGGTGTTTCACTTGTGCGTGTAGCTGGCACAGATCGACCATGTCCTCTCCTTGCAACAGGAGCTCTACCAGCAGCACCACGACCCAGGCCACGGCCCTTATTTGACGGTCTCCTCATATTTCTGTAATTTAAGATCTTGCCCTAGAAAGGTTTTTATTGAATAGCGGAATAGAAAATATGATCCAAAAAAAGTGTATGTATATCACACGTACACAACCACACTAGGCCCCAATTACTATTGTTTGTACCCCTAAAAGGCTAGATGAGGAGTAGGGGGAGTATGGAACAGGCAGCACCCTCAAACCTTCAGAAGTATGAGATGAACCCCAACAACTTGGAAAGGTGGATCTCTCTCACACGTACCGACACAGACTATCCCGCAATTCAATTGATCCTCAAAGGTTTTTATTGAATAGCGGAATAGGAAATATGATCAAAAAAAGTGTATGTATCTCGCACGTACACAACCACACTAGGCCCCAATTACTATTGTTTGTACCCCTAAAAGGCTAGATGAGGAGTAGGGGGGGTATGGAACAGGCAGCACCCTCAAACCTTCAGAAGTATGAGATGAACCCCAACAACTTGGAAAGGTGGATCTCTCTCACACGTACCAACACAGACTATCCCCCAATTTAACTGATCCCCAAAGGTTTTTGATTAAATAGCGGAATAGAAAATATGATCCCAAAAAAGTGTATGTATATCACACGTACACAACCACACTAGGCCCCAATTACTATTGTTTGTACCCCTAAAAGGCTAGGAGTAGGGGGAGTATGGAACAGGCAGCACCCTCAAACCTTCAGAAGTATGAGATGAACCCCAACAACTTGGAAAGGTGGATCTCTCTCACACGTACCAACACAGACTATCCCCCAATTTAACTGATCCCCAAAGGTTTTTGATTAAATAGCGGAATAGAAAATATGATCCCAAAAAAGTGTATGTATATCACACGTACACAACCACACTAGGCCCCAATTACTATTGTTTGTACCCCTAAAAGGCTAGGAGTAGGGGGAGTATGGAACAGGCAGCACCCTCAAACCTTCAGAAGTATGAGATGAACCCCAACAACTTGGAAAGGTGGATCTCTCTCACACGTACCAACACAGACTATCCCCCAATTTAACTGATCCCCAAAGGTTTTTGATTAAATAGCGGAATAGAAAATATGATCCCAAAAAAGTGTATGTATATCACACGTACACAACCACACTAGGCCCCAATTACTATTGTTTGTACCCCTAAAAGGCTAGGAGTAGGGGGAGTATGGAACAGGCAGCACCCTCAAACCTTCAGAAGTATGAGATGAACCTCAACAACTTGGAAAGGTGGATCTCTCTCACACGTACCAACACAGACTATCCCCCAATTTAACTGATCCCCAAAGGTTTTTGATTAAATAGCGGAATAGAAAATATGATCCCAAAAAAGTGTATGTATATCACACGTACACAACCACACTAGGCCCCAATTACTATTGTTTGTACCCCTAAAAGGCTAGGAGTAGGGGGAGTATGGAACAGGCAGCACCCTCAAACCTTCAGAAGTATGAGATGAACCCCAACAACTTGGAAAGGTGGATCTCTCTCACACGTACCAACACAGACTATCCCCCAATTTAACTGATCCCCAAAGGTTTTTGATTAAATAGCGGAATAGAAAATATGATCCCAAAAAAGTGTATGTATATCACACGTACACAACCACACTAGGCCCCAATTACTATTGTTTGTACCCCTAAAAGGCTAGGAGTAGGGGGAGTATGGAACAGGCAGCACCCTCAAACCTTCAGAAGTATGAGATGAACCCCAACAACTTGGAAAGGTGGATCTCTCTCACACGTACCAACACAGACTATCCCCCAATTTAACTGATCCCCAAAGGTTTTTGATTAAATAGCGGAATAGAAAATATGATCCCAAAAAAGTGTATGTATATCACACGTACACAACCACACTAGGCCCCAATTACTATTGTTTGTACCCCTAAAAGGCTAGGAGTAGGGGGAGTATGGAACAGGCAGCACCCTCAAACCTTCAGAAGTATGAGATGAACCCCAACAACTTGGAAAGGTGGATCTCTCTCACACGTACCAACACAGACTATCCCCCAATTTAACTGATCCCCAAAGGTTTTTGATTAAATAGCGGAATAGAAAATATGATCCCAAAAAAGTGTATGTATATCACACGTACACAACCACACTAGGCCCCAATTACTATTGTTTGTACCCCTAAAAGGCTAGGAGTAGGGGGAGTATGGAACAGGCAGCACCCTCAAACCTTCAGAAGTATGAGATGAACCCCAACAACTTGGAAAGGTGGATCTCTCTCACACGTACCAACACAGACTATCCCCCAATTTAACTGATCCCCAAAGGTTTTTGATTAAATAGCGGAATAGAAAATATGATCCCAAAAAAGTGTATGTATATCACACGTACACAACCACACTAGGCCCCAATTACTATTGTTTGTACCCCTAAAAGGCTAGGAGTAGGGGGAGTATGGAACAGGCAGCACCCTCAAACCTTCAGAAGTATGAGATGAACCCCAACAACTTGGAAAGGTGGATCTCTCTCACACGTACCAACACAGACTATCCCCCAATTTAACTGATCCCCAAAGGTTTTTGATTAAATAGCGGAATAGAAAATATGATCCCAAAAAAGTGTATGTATATCACACGTACACAACCACACTAGGCCCCAATTACTATTGTTTGTACCCCTAAAAGGCTAGGAGTAGGGGGAGTATGGAACAGGCAGCACCCTCAAACCTTCAGAAGTATGAGATGAACCCCAACAACTTGGAAAGGTGGATCTCTCTCACACGTACCAACACAGACTATCCCCCAATTTAACTGATCCCCAAAGGTTTTTGATTAAATAGCGGAATAGAAAATATGATCCCAAAAAAGTGTATGTATATCACACGTACACAACCACACTAGGCCCCAATTACTATTGTTTGTACCCCTAAAAGGCTAGGAGTAGGGGGAGTATGGAACAGGCAGCACCCTCAAACCTTCAGAAGTATGAGATGAACCCCAACAACTTGGAAAGGTGGATCTCTCTCACACGTACCAACACAGACTATCCCCCAATTTAACTGATCCCCAAAGGTTTTTGATTAAATAGCGGAATAGAAAATATGATCCCAAAAAAGTGTATGTATATCACACGTACACAACCACACTAGGCCCCAATTACTATTGTTTGTACCCCTAAAAGGCTAGGAGTAGGGGGAGTATGGAACAGGCAGCACCCTCAAACCTTCAGAAGTATGAGATGAACCCCAACAACTTGGAAAGGTGGATCTCTCTCACACGTACCAACACAGACTATCCCCCAATTTAACTGATCCCCAAAGGTTTTTGATTAAATAGCGGAATAGAAAATATGATCCCAAAAAAGTGTATGTATATCACACGTACACAACCACACTAGGCCCCAATTACTATTGTTTGTACCCCTAAAAGGCTAGGAGTAGGGGGAGTATGGAACAGGCAGCACCCTCAAACCTTCAGAAGTATGAGATGAACCCCAACAACTTGGAAAGGTGGATCTCTCTCACACGTACCAACACAGACTATCCCCCAATTTAACTGATCCCCAAAGGTTTTTGATTAAATAGCGGAATAGAAAATATGATCCCAAAAAAGTGTATGTATATCACACGTACACAACCACACTAGGCCCCAATTACTATTGTTTGTACCCCTAAAAGGCTAGGAGTAGGGGGAGTATGGAACAGGCAGCACCCTCAAACCTTCAGAAGTATGAGATGAACCCCAACAACTTGGAAAGGTGGATCTCTCTCACACGTACCAACACAGACTATCCCCCAATTTAACTGATCCCCAAAGGTTTTTGATTAAATAGCGGAATAGAAAATATGATCCCAAAAAAGTGTATGTATATCACACGTACACAACCACACTAGGCCCCAATTACTATTGTTTGTACCCCTAAAAGGCTAGGAGTAGGGGGAGTATGGAACAGGCAGCACCCTCAAACCTTCAGAAGTATGAGATGAACCCCAACAACTTGGAAAGGTGGATCTCTCTCACACGTACCAACACAGACTATCCCCCAATTTAACTGATCCCCAAAGGTTTTTGATTAAATAGCGGAATAGAAAATATGATCCCAAAAAAGTGTATGTATATCACACGTACACAACCACACTAGGCCCCAATTACTATTGTTTGTACCCCTAAAAGGCTAGGAGTAGGGGGAGTATGGAACAGGCAGCACCCTCAAACCTTCAGAAGTATGAGATGAACCCCAACAACTTGGAAAGGTGGATCTCTCTCACACGTACCAACACAGACTATCCCCCAATTTAACTGATCCCCAAAGGTTTTTGATTAAATAGCGGAATAGAAAATATGATCCCAAAAAAGTGTATGTATATCACACGTACACAACCACACTAGGCCCCAATTACTATTGTTTGTACCCCTAAAAGGCTAGGAGTAGGGGGGAGTATGGAACAGGCAGCACCCTCAAACCTTCAGAAGTATGAGATGAACCCCAACAACTTGGAAAGGTGGATCTCTCTCACACGTACCAACACAGACTATCCCCCAATTTAACTGATCCCCAAAGGTTTTTGATTAAATAGCGGAATAGAAAATATGATCCCAAAAAAGTGTATGTATATCACACGTACACAACCACACTAGGCCCCAATTACTATTGTTTGTACCCCTAAAAGGCTAGATGAGGAGTAGGGGGAGTATGGAACAGGCAGCACCCTCAAACCTTCAGTATGAGATTGTGTTCACTGTACCCCACAAAGATTGAGTTCACTGCACCCCACAATGATTGTGTTCACTGCACCCCACAAAGATTGTGTTCACTGCACCTCACAAAGATTGTGTTCACTGCACCCCCCAAAGATTGTGTTCACTGCACCCCACAAAGATTCTGTTCACTGTACCCCACAAAGATTGTGTTCACTGCACCCCAAAAAGATTGTGTTCACTGCACCCCAAAAAGGATGTTGTTCACTGCACCCCAAAAAGGATGTTGTTCACTCCACCCCAAAAAGATTGTGTTCACTGCACCCCACAAAGATTGTGTTCACTGCACCCCAAAAAGATTGTGTTCACTGCACCCCAAAAATGATTTTGTTCACTGCACCCCAAAAAGGATTTTGTTCACTGCACCCCAAAAAGGATTTTGTTCACTGCACCCCAAAAAGATTGTGTTCACTGCACCCCAAAAAGATTGTGTTCACTGCACCCCACAAAGGATTTTGTTCACTGCACCCCAAAAAGATTGTGTTCACTGCACCCCAAAAAGGATGTTGTTCACTGCACCCCAAAAAGGATTTTGTTCACTGCACCCCAAAAAGATTGTGTTCACTGCACCCCACAAAGGATTTTGTTCACTGCACCCCACAAAGATTGTGTTCACTGCACACCAAAAAGGATTGTGTTCACTGCACCCCAAAAAGATTGTGTTCACTGCAGCCCAAAAAGATTGTGTTCACTGCAGCCCAAAAAGATTGTGTTCACTGCAGCCCAAAAAGATTGTGTTCACTGCAGCCCAAAAAGATTGTGTTCACTGCAGCCCAAAAAGATTGTGTTCACTGCAGCTCACACACAGAAAAATGGATGTGGATCACTGACACCTGCCTATCTCCAATCCCACACCACACAGCAATATCGATTGTAGTTTGTAGAACACAGTTTCCCTAAAATTCAGCAGACTCTGTCCCTAACAGGATTGAGAAGAGATCGTAGATCAGGATTGAGTGCAGACCCCACCCCCCACACAGCAATATCGATTGTAGTTTGTAGAAGACACTGACCCTATATAATTCAGCAGACTCTATCCCTAAAATGCCTACAACTCGCCCTGCCTAAACACTCCGACCTGTCCCTCAATTCTATCCGGACACAAATGGTTTTTTCCTGCCTATCTTTCCCTAATCAGCAGCCAGCACGTTGATGTGTGCTCTGTCCCTGAATCTAAGCAGCATAATGACGCCGCTGCGGCTGCCTCGAACTTATAAAGACTTGGTCACATGCTTCAGACGGCCAATCACAGCTACTGAGACATTTGCAGGCATGGCTGGGATGGCTTAAGGCACACCAGTTAAACGATTGTTGATTGGCTGTTGAAAGCCCGTCATGAAAAGAGCGCCAAAGCATGCAAAACCCGGAAATAAAACGACCGAACACGGATTTTTACCCGAACATACAGTAAAGTGTCCGTGTCCGTGTTCGGGTACAAAAAATCCAATTATTCGGTACGAACACGAATAATACAGTCCGTGTTCGCTCAACACTACCCATAACGTTCACATGTGAGCGCAGCGATCGCAGGCAGAATCACAGCGATTCTGCCCGCAATCCGGAAATCATTGCAAATCGCAGGACGCCTGTGCGTTGCCCTTGATTTGCAATAGCACCCCAAACGCTGTGCGATGTTGCCGCCATTTCCGCCTGCCGAATCGCGGTAACATCGCGCAAACATCGCATGACGCCCAAAAAAGGTACAAGAGTTTCTTTGGAGCGTCATGCGTTGTTTGCGCAATGTTACCGCGATTCGGCAGGCGGAAATCGCAGCAACATCGCACAGCATTTGGGGTGCTATTGCAAATCACGGGCAACGCACAGGCGTCCCGCAATTTGCAATGATTTCTGGATCACGGGCAGAATCGCAGTGATTCTGACCGTGATCGCTACGCTCACATGTGAACATAGCCTAAAGTTCACCGGTCACCAGAGACTGCCATCAGCAATGCACCATCGCCCGTCACCTGTCACCCATCAGTGACCATCGCCCGTCACCTGTCACCCCATCAATCACCGTCACCTGTCACCCCATCAGTCATCGTCACCTGTCACCCCATCAGTCATCGTCACTTGACACCCCATCAGTGATCGTCACTTGTCACCCCATCAATCATCGTCACATGTCACCCCGTCAGTGACTGTCATCTGTCACCCCATCAATCATCGTCATCTGTCACCCCATCAATCATCGTCACCTGTCACCCCATCAATCATCGTCACCTGTCACCCCATCAATCATCGTCACCTGTCACCTCATCAATCATCATCACCTGTCACCTCATCAATCATCGTCACCTGTCACCCCATCAGTCATCGTCACCTGTCACCCCATCAGTCATCGTCACCTGTCACCCCGTCAGTCATCGTCACCTGTTTGCCATATACATGCAATCACTTACTGACCGCCTAACGACTATATACGTCGGCCATTAAAAGCTAAATACTGGAGTTATGGCAGCAGATAGCCCCCATAACCCCGGTATTTTTTGAAACGGCGGGCGGTCGGCTTTCAGATAAGGGTGGTCCCAGTGGCGGATTCGCCGCGGAATTACCCTTACGGTGCAGGGGAAGAGGTGCCCCCCCCCCCTCCTGCCGCGTCCCAGACGTTTTCCCAGCTTACCGGACCCGCCGGCAGCGGAGAAAACTATCCGGTCCCGGATCCTCAGAGACAGGAAGTCGAGTGAGGGCAAGATGGCCCTCACTCAACTCTATGGTCTTGGAGGACCGGAGCTACGTCAAAAGACGTTGCCTAGCAACCGGTTTAAAGGGCCGCTTTTTTTTTTTGCTTTTTTTTTTTCCCTCTTTCAACAATTTTTTTTTTTTTTTTTTCTTTTTTAGTGTAGTTGTGAGGTGTGAGGTCTTTTTGACCCCAGATCTCACAATAAAGAGGACCTGTCATGCCTATTTCTATTACAAGGGATGTTTACATCCCTTGTAATAGGAATAAAAATGATCAAAACATTTTTTTTTTTTAAACTGTGTAAAAATAAAAAAATAATAAATAAAATAAATAGGAAAAAAAAAAATAAAAAAAAATTAAAGCGCCCTGTCCCCGTTAGCTCGCGCGCAGAAGCAAACGCATACGCAAGTCCCGCCCACATATGTAAACGGTGTTCAAACCATACATGTGAGGTATCGCCGCGATCGTTAGAGCGAGTGCAATAATTTAAGCCCTAGACCTCCTCTGTAACTCTAAGCTAGTAACCTGCAGAAATTTTTAAAATGTTGCCTATGGGGATTTTTAAGTACCAATGTTTGGCGCCATTCTGTGAGCATGCGCAATTTTGAAGCATGACATGTTTGGTATCTAATTACTCGGCGTAACATTATCTTTCATATTATGGAAAAAAATTGGGCTAAATTTACTGTTTTCTTATTTTTTAGTTCAAAAAAGTGAATTTTTTTCAAAAAAATCGCATTTGGAAGACTGCTGCGCAAATATGGTGTGATAAAAAATATTGCAACGATCTCCATTTTATTCTCTAGGGTCTCTGCTAAAAAAAAATATATAATGTTTGGGGGTTCAAAGTAGTTTTCTAGCAAAAAAAATTATTTTAGCTTGTAAACACCAAGTGTCAAAAATAGGCCCAGTCTTAAAGTGGATAAATGGACAACTTTGTGTAAAGCGCTACTTGGATGTGAGGCCTATGTATGTGGCCAGGCTGTGAAAAAGTGTTACACATGTGGTATCGCCATACTCAGGAGGAATAGCAGAATGTATTTTGGGGTGCAAGTTTTGCTATGTACATGCGATGTGTTAGAAATATTGCATAAATGGACAGCTTTGTGTAAAAAAAATGTGTTTTCATTTTCTTTCCACATTTTCCAAAAACTTGTGGAAAAAAATGACATATTCAAAAGACTCATTATGCCTCAAAAATTATACGTTGGGCTGTTTGCTTTCCAAAATGGGGTCATTTTATGGGGGTTTCCATTGTCCTGGTGCTCCAGGGCCTTCAAAAGTGCGATAGGTTGTCAGGAAATGATATGTGTAATTTGTGCTCCTAGAATGCCGGACGCTGCTTCTCGGATGTTAGGCCTCTGTATGTGGCCAGGCTGTGAAAAAGTCTCACACATGTGGTATCGCCATACTCAGGCAGAGTAGTAGAATGTGTTTTGGGGTGTAGTTGCAAGTATACATGTGCTGTGTGAGAGAAATAACCTGTTAATACGGCAATTTGTAAAAAAAAAAAAAAATAAAAAAAAAAAAATCTTCATTTTGCAAAGCATTGTGGGAAAAAATTACAACTTCAAAAAACTCATCATGCCCCTTATTAAATACCTTGGAATGTCTACTTTCCAAAAAGGGGTCATTTGGGGGGTATTTGTACTTTCCTGACCTTTTAGTGTCTCAAGAAATGAGATAGGCCTTCAGTACATCAGGTGTGATCAAGTGTGACCAATTTTCAATGAATAGCACCATAACTTGTGGACTCTATAACTTTCACAAAGACCAAATAATATACACTTACTTGGGTTATTTTTACCAAAGATAAGTAGCAGTATAAATTTTGGCCAAAATTTGTGAAGAAAAATGACTAATTTGCAAAATTTTATGACAGAAACAAAGAAAAATGCGTTTTTTCACGATATTTTCAGTCTTTTTTTATTTATAGCACAAAAAATAAAAAACCCAGTATTGATCAAATACCATCAAAAGAAAGCTCTATTTGTGTGAAAAAAAGGACACAATTTTTGTATGGGTACAGTGTTGCATGACTGAGTAATTCTCAGTCAAAGTGTGAGAGCGCTGAAAGCTGAAAATCAGTCTGGGCAGGAAGGGGGTGAAAGTGCACTGTAGGCAAGTGGTTAAGGACTCAAAAATCCAAAATGAACGACGGATTGCAAAAGATAGTAGGACAAACCCCCAAAAATTCTTCAAATATATTAATAATAAAAAGGTTAGGTCTGAGCATGTAGGCCCTTTACAAAATAATCAGGAGTGGGTGACTGGGGACAAAGAGAAGGCAAATTTATTAAATACTTTCTTCAGCTCTGTGTATAGAAAGGAGCATGAGAGAGCTCATGACTAGTGTTGAGCGAACACGGACTGTATTATTCGTGTTCGTACCGAATAATTGGATTTTTTGTACCCGAACACGGACACTTTACTGTATGTTCGGGTAAAAATCCGTGTTCGGTCGTTTTATTTCCGGGTTTTGCATGCTTTGGCGCTCTTTTCATGGCGGGCTTTCAACAGCCAATCAACAATCGTTTAACTGGTGTGCCTTAAGCCATCCCAGCCATGCCTGCAAATGTCTCAGTAGCTGTGATTGGCCGTCTGAAGCATGTGACCAAGTCTTTATAAGTTCGAGGCAGCCGCAGCGGCGTCATTATGCTGCTTAGATTCAGGGACAGAGCACACATCAACGTGCTGGCTGCTGATTAGGGAAAGATAGGCAGGAAAAAACCATTTGTGTCCGGATAGAATTGAGGGACAGGTCGGAGTGTTTAGGCAGGGCGAGTTGTAGGCATTTTAGGGATAGAGTCTGCTGAATTATATAGGGTCAGTGTCTTCTACAAACTACAATCGATATTGCTGTGTGGGGGGTGGGGTCTGCACTCAATCCTGATCTACGATCTCTTCTCAATCCTGTTAGGGACAGAGTCTGCTGAATTTTAGGGAAACTGTGTTCTACAAACTACAATCGATATTGCTGTGTGGTGTGGGATTGGAGATAGGCAGGTGTCAGTGATCCACATCCATTTTTCTGTGTGTGAGCTGCAGTGAACACAATCTTTTTGGGCTGCAGTGAACACAATCTTTTTGGGCTGCAGTGAACACAATCTTTTTGGGCTGCAGTGAACACAATCTTTTTGGGGTGCAGTGAACAAAATCTTTTTGGGGTGCAGTGAACACAATCCTTTTTGGTGTGCAGTGAACACAATCTTTGTGGGGTGCAGTGAACAAAATCCTTTGTGGGGTGCAGTGAACACAATCTTTTTGGGGTGCAGTGAACAAAATCCTTTTTGGGGTGCAGTGAACAACATCCTTTTTGGGGTGCAGTGAACACAATCTTTTTGGGGTGCAGTGAACAAAATCCTTTGTGGGGTGCAGTGAACACAATCTTTTTGGGGTGCAGTGAACACAATCTTTTTGGGGTGGAGTGAACAACATCCTTTTTGGGGTGCAGTGAACAAAATCCTTTTTGGGGTGCAGTGAACAAAATCATTTTTGGGGTGCAGTGAACACAATCTTTTTGGGGTGCAGTGAACACAATCTTTGTGGGGTGCAGTGAACACAATCTTTTTGGGGTGGAGTGAACATCCTTTTTGGGGTGCAGTGAACAACATCCTTTTTGGGGTGCAGTGAACACAATCTTTTTGGGGTGCAGTGAACACAATCTTTGTGGGGTACAGTGAACAGAATCTTTGTGGGGTGCAGTGAACAAAATCTTTGGGGGGTACAGTGAACACAATCTTTGTGAGGTGCAGTGAACACAATCTTTGTGGGGTGCAGTGAACACAATCATTGTGGGGTGCAGTGAACTCAATCTTTGTGGGGTACAGTGAACACAATCTCATACTGAAGGTTTGAGGGTGCTGCCTGTTCCATACTCCCCCTACTCCTCATCTAGCCTTTTAGGGGTACAAACAATAGTAATTGGGGCCTAGTGTGGTTGTGTACGTGTGATATACATACACTTTTTTGGGATCATATTTTCTATTCCGCTATTTAATCAAAAACCTTTGGGGATCAGTTAAATTGGGGGATAGTCTGTGTTGGTACGTGTGAGAGAGATCCACCTTTCCAAGTTGTTGGGGTTCATCTCATACTTCTGAAGGTTTGAGGGTGCTGCCTGTTCCATACTCCCCCCTACTCCTAGCCTTTTAGGGGTACAAACAATAGTAATTGGGGCCTAGTGTGGTTGTGTACGTGTGATATACATACACTTTTTTGGGATCATATTTTCTATTCCGCTATTTAATCAAAAACCTCTGGGGATCAGTTAAATTGGGGGATAGTCTGTGTTGGTACGTGTGAGAGAGATCCACCTTTCCAAGTTGTTGGGGTTCATCTCATACTTCTGAAGGTTTGAGGGTGCTGCCTGTTCCATACTCCCCCTACTCCTAGCCTTTTAGGGGTACAAACAATAGTAATTGGGGCCTAGTGTGGTTGTGTACGTGTGATATACATACACTTTTTTGGGATCATATTTTCTATTCCGCTATTTAATCAAAAACCTCTGGGGATCAGTTAAATTGGGGGATAGTCTGTGTTGGTACGTGTGAGAGAGATCCACCTTTCCAAGTTGTTGGGGTTCATCTCATACTTCTGAAGGTTTGAGGGTGCTGCCTGTTCCATACTCCCCCTACTCCTAGCCTTTTAGGGGTACAAACAATAGTAATTGGGGCCTAGTGTGGTTGTGTACGTGTGATATACATACACTTTTTTGGGATCATATTTTCTATTCCGCTATTTAATCAAAAACCTCTGGGGATCAGTTAAATTGGGGGATAGTCTGTGTTGGTACGTGTGAGAGAGATCCACCTTTCCAAGTTGTTGGGGTTCATCTCATACTTCTGAAGGTTTGAGGGTGCTGCCTGTTCCATACTCCCCCTACTCCTAGCCTTTTAGGGGTACAAACAATAGTAATTGGGGCCTAGTGTGGTTGTGTACGTGTGATATACATACACTTTTTTGGGATCATATTTTCTATTCCGCTATTTAATCAAAAACCTTTGGGGATCAGTTAAATTGGGGGATAGTCTGTGTTGGTACGTGTGAGAGAGATCCACCTTTCCAAGTTGTTGGGGTTCATCTCATACTTCTGAAGGTTTGAGGGTGCTGCCTGTTCCATACTCCCCCTACTCCTAGCCTTTTAGGGGTACAAACAATAGTAATTGGGGCCTAGTGTGGTTGTGTACGTGTGATATACATACACTTTTTTGGGATCATATTTTCTATTCCGCTATTTAATCAAAAACCTCTGGGGATCAGTTAAATTGGGGGATAGTCTGTGTTGGTACGTGTGAGAGAGATCCACCTTTCCAAGTTGTTGGGGTTCATCTCATACTTCTGAAGGTTTGAGGGTGCTGCCTGTTCCATACTCCCCCCTACTCCTAGCCTTTTAGGGGTACAAACAATAGTAATTGGGGCCTAGTGTGGTTGTGTACGTGTGATATACATACACTTTTTTGGGATCATATTTTCTATTCCGCTATTTAATCAAAAACCTTTGGGGATCAGTTAAATTGGGGGATAGTCTGTGTTGGTACGTGTGAGAGAGATCCACCTTTCCAAGTTGTTGGGGTTCATCTCATACTTCTGAAGGTTTGAGGGTGCTGCCTGTTCCATACTCCCCCTACTCCTAGCCTTTTAGGGGTACAAACAATAGTAATTGGGGCCTAGTGTGGTTGTGTACGTGTGATATACATACACTTTTTTGGGATCATATTTTCTATTCCGCTATTTAATCAAAAACCTTTGGGGATCAGTTAAATTGGGGGATAGTCTGTGTTGGTACGTGTGAGAGAGATCCACCTTTCCAAGTTGTTGGGGTTCATCTCATACTTCTGAAGGTTTGAGGGTGCTGCCTGTTCCATACTCCCCCTACTCCTAGCCTTTTAGGGGTACAAACAATAGTAATTGGGGCCTAGTGTGGTTGTGTACGTGTGATATACATACACTTTTTTGGGATCATATTTTCTATTCCGCTATTTAATCAAAAACCTCTGGGGATCAGTTAAATTGGGGGATAGTCTGTGTTGGTACGTGTGAGAGAGATCCACCTTTCCAAGTTGTTGGGGTTCATCTCATACTTCTGAAGGTTTGAGGGTGCTGCCTGTTCCATACTCCCCCCTACTCCTAGCCTTTTAGGGGTACAAACAATAGTAATTGGGGCCTAGTGTGGTTGTGTACGTGTGATATACATACACTTTTTTGGGATCATATTTTCTATTCCGCTATTTAATCAAAAACCTTTGGGGATCAGTTAAATTGGGGGATAGTCTGTGTTGGTACGTGTGAGAGAGATCCACCTTTCCAAGTTGTTGGGGTTCATCTCATACTTCTGAAGGTTTGAGGGTGCTGCCTGTTCCATACTCCCCCTACTCCTAGCCTTTTAGGGGTACAAACAATAGTAATTGGGGCCTAGTGTGGTTGTGTACGTGTGATATACATACACTTTTTTGGGATCATATTTTCTATTCCGCTATTTAATCAAAAACCTTTGGGGATCAGTTAAATTGGGGGATAGTCTGTGTTGGTACGTGTGAGAGAGATCCACCTTTCCAAGTTGTTGGGGTTCATCTCATACTTCTGAAGGTTTGAGGGTGCTGCCTGTTCCATACTCCCCCTACTCCTAGCCTTTTAGGGGTACAAACAATAGTAATTGGGGCCTAGTGTGGTTGTGTACGTGTGATATACATACACTTTTTTGGGATCATATTTTCTATTCCGCTATTTAATCAAAAACCTTTGGGGATCAGTTAAATTGGGGGATAGTCTGTGTTGGTACGTGTGAGAGAGATCCACCTTTCCAAGTTGTTGGGGTTCATCTCATACTTCTGAAGGTTTGAGGGTGCTGCCTGTTCCATACTCCCCCCTACTCCTAGCCTTTTAGGGGTACAAACAATAGTAATTGGGGCCTAGTGTGGTTGTGTACGTGTGATATACATACACTTTTTTGGGATCATATTTTCTATTCCGCTATTTAATCAAAAACCTCTGGGGATCAGTTAAATTGGGGGATAGTCTGTGTTGGTACGTGTGAGAGAGATCCACCTTTCCAAGTTGTTGGGGTTCATCTCATACTTCTGAAGGTTTGAGGGTGCTGCCTGTTCCATACTCCCCCTACTCCTAGCCTTTTAGGGGTACAAACAATAGTAATTGGGGCCTAGTGTGGTTGTGTACGTGTGATATACATACACTTTTTTGGGATCATATTTTCTATTCCGCTATTTAATCAAAAACCTCTGGGGATCAGTTAAATTGGGGGATAGTCTGTGTTGGTACGTGTGAGAGAGATCCACCTTTCCAAGTTGTTGGGGTTCATCTCATACTTCTGAAGGTTTGAGGGTGCTGCCTGTTCCATACTCCCCCTACTCCTAGCCTTTTAGGGGTACAAACAATAGTAATTGGGGCCTAGTGTGGTTGTGTACGTGTGATATACATACACTTTTTTGGGATCATATTTTCTATTCCGCTATTTAATCAAAAACCTCTGGGGATCAGTTAAATTGGGGGATAGTCTGTGTTGGTACGTGTGAGAGAGATCCACCTTTCCAAGTTGTTGGGGTTCATCTCATACTTCTGAAGGTTTGAGGGTGCTGCCTGTTCCATACTCCCCCTACTCCTAGCCTTTTAGGGGTACAAACAATAGTAATTGGGGCCTAGTGTGGTTGTGTACGTGTGATATACATACACTTTTTTGGGATCATATTTTCTATTCCGCTATTTAATCAAAAACCTTTGGGGATCAGTTAAATTGGGGGATAGTCTGTGTTGGTACGTGTGAGAGAGATCCACCTTTCCAAGTTGTTGGGGTTCATCTCATACTTCTGAAGGTTTGAGGGTGCTGCCTGTTCCATACTCCCCCTACTCCTAGCCTTTTAGGGGTACAAACAATAGTAATTGGGGCCTAGTGTGGTTGTGTACGTGTGATATACATACACTTTTTTGGGATCATATTTTCTATTCCGCTATTTAATCAAAAACCTCTGGGGATCAGTTAAATTGGGGGATAGTCTGTGTTGGTACGTGTGAGAGAGATCCACCTTTCCAAGTTGTTGGGGTTCATCTCATACTTCTGAAGGTTTGAGGGTGCTGCCTGTTCCATACTCCCCCTACTCCTCATCTAGCCTTTTAGGGGTACAAACAATAGTAATTGGGGCCTAGTGTGGTTGTGTACGTGTGATATACATACACTTTTTTTGGATCATATTTTCTATTCCGCTATTCAATAAAAACCTTTCTAGGGCAAGATCTTAAATTACAGAAATATGAGGAGACCGTCAAATAAGGGCCGTGGCCTGGGTCGTGGTGCTGCTGGTAGAGCTCCTGTTGCAAGGAGAGGACATGGTCGATCTGTGCCAGCTACACGCACAAGTGAAACACCTTCCTCAAGTGTGAGTAGGCGACAGAACCTGCATCAGTATTTGGTAGGGCATCAAACGCCCCTAGAAGTGATGAGGCCAGAACAAGTTGAGGCGATAGTAGATTGGTTTGCTGCTGACAGTGCCTCCAGTTCCTTCACATTGTCTCCCACCCAGTCTACTGCAGAAAGGTCAGAGTTGGCACCTGCAGCCAATGTCCAACCGTCTTTCACCTCACCCCCTTGCAAATCAGGCCAGCAGTCTGAGCCCCAAGCCATACAGCAGTCTCTTATTCTTTTTGAGGACTCTGTCAGCAGGGTTTCCCAGGGCCATCCACCTAGCCCTGCCCCAGAAGTGGAAGAGATTGAGTGCAGCGATGCCCAACCACTTATTCCTCAAGATGAGTACATGCAAGGATCATCGCAGCACGTCTCCGATGATGACGAAACGCAGGTGCCAACTGCTGCGGCGTTCAGCATTGTGGAGACCGACAAGGAGGGCAGGGGTGAAGACTGGGTGGAAGATGATGTGGAGGACGATGAGGTCCTCGACCCCACATGGAATGAACGTCATGCAGGTGAACTGAGTAGTTTGGAGGAAGAGGCGGTGGTCGCACAGAGCCACCAGCACAGCAGAAGAGGGAGCAGGGTGCAGAAGCGGAGCGGCCATGCCCTAGACACTACGCCCGCTACTGCCCAACGCAGCAAGGGAACGAGCGCACCAAAGTCAGCTCAAAGGAGTTCTCTAGCGTGGAAGTTCTTTAGAAAATGTGCTGATGACAGGACACGAGTGGTTTGCACCCTGTGCAATCAGAGCTTGAAGCGAGGCATGAACCTTCTCAACCTGAGCACAACCTGCATGATCAGGCATCTAAGTGCAAAGCACGAGCTGCAGTGGAGTACACACCTTCAAAACCAAGAAACGTCTCTGGCTCATCCTGCTTCCTCTTCTGCTGCAGTCTCGGCCGCTCCAGCCACATCTGTAGTGATACCGGCACCTGCCACCCCGCAAACAGACGATCTGTCAGCAACACCACCACCTGGGTCACCAACAACCATCTCCACAATGTCCCGTGGAAGCGTTCAGCTTTCCATCTCCCAAACACTTGAGAGGAAGAGGAAGTACCCCCCTACCCACCCGCGATCCCTGGCCCTGAATGCCAGCATTTCAAAATTATTGGCCTTTGAAATGCTGTCATTCCGTCTGGTGGAGACGCACAGTTTTAAAAACCTTATGTCGGTGGCTGTCCCACAGTACGTCGTGCCCAGCCGCCACTACTTTTCCAGGCAAGCCATCCCTTCCCTGCACAACCAAGTGGGGGAAAAAATCAGGTGTGCACTGCGCAACGCCATCTGTGCCAAGGTCCACCTAACTACGGATACGTGGACCAGTAAGCACGGTCAGGGGCGTTATATCTCCCTAACGGCACA
Source organism: Pelophylax lessonae (assembly GCF_965119305.1). Classification (NCBI taxonomy): domain Eukaryota; kingdom Metazoa; phylum Chordata; class Amphibia; order Anura; family Ranidae; genus Pelophylax; species Pelophylax lessonae. Next base: position 102,928,502 of record NC_138778.1, read on the forward strand.
CTGGGTAAATGCAGTGGCGGATGGGCCTGAGGCGGATAGCAATTTGGCGCATGTCCTTCCACCACCGAGGATTGCAGGGCGCTTCAGTTTGCCTCCTGTTCCTAACTCTTCCTACTCCGCTTCCTCATCCTCTACCGCCTCCTCATCCGGACAGCGTAACACCTTCACCACCAACTTCAGCACGGCCAGGGGTAAACGACAGCAGGCAGTTTTACAACTTGCCTGTTTGGGGGACAAACCACACACCGCGCAGGAGTTGTGGAGGAGCATGGAACAGCAGACAAATGAGTGGTTGCTGCCAGCGAGCCTCAAGCCCGGCCTGGTGGTGTGCGATAACGGGCGAAATCTCATAGCAGCTCTGGGCCTAGCCGGTTTGACGCACATCCCTTGCCTGGCGCATGTGCTGAATTTGGTGGTGCAGAGGTTCCTTAAAAACTACCCCGATATGTCAGAGCTGCTGCAGAAAGTGCGGGCCGTTTGTGCGCACTTTCGGCGTTCTCACCCTGCTGCTGCTCGCCTGGCAGCGCTGCAGCGTAACTTCGGCCTTCCCGCTCACCGCCTCATATGTGACGTGCCCACAAGGTGGAACTCCACCTTGCACATGCTGGAAAGACTGTGCGAGCAGCAGCAGGCCATAGTGGAGTTTCAGCTGCAGCACGCACGCGTGAGTCGCTCTGCGGAACAGCACCACTTCACCACCAATAACTGGGCCTCCATGCGAGACCTGTGTGCCTTGTTGCGCTGTTTTGAGTACTCCACCAACATGGCCAGTGGCAATGACGCCGTTCTCAGCTTAACTATCCCACTTCTATGCCTCCTTGAAAAAACAATTCGGGCGATGATGGAAGAGGATGTGGCACAGGATGAGGAGGAGGAGGAGGATGAAGAGGTAACATTTCCAAGGCTTTCAGGGCAGTCATTCGCAAGGGGCTCCGAGGGTGGGTTCCTGCACACGCAAACGCCAGGGACGCAATTGTCCAGCAGGGGCACAGTTCTGGAGGATGAGGAGGATGAGGAGGAGGAGGAGCTGGAGGAGGAGATGGAACCATGTTCACAGCAGGGTGGCACCCAGGCCAGCTCATGGCCATCACTGGTGCGTGGCTGGGGGGATACAGAGGACACGGACCATACACCTCCCACAGAGGACAGCCTTTCGTTGCCTCTGGGCAGCCTGGCACACATGAGCGATTACATGCTGCAGTGTCTCCACAACGACCGCCGAGTTGCCCACATTCTAACTTGTGCTGATTACTGGGTGGCCACGCTGCTGGATCCCCGTTACAAGGACAACGTACCGTCCTTAATTCACTCACTGGAGCGCGATCGCAAGATGCGCGAGTACAAGCGCACGCTGGTAGACGCCATGCTGCTGGCATTCCCATCTGACAGCGGGGCCACAGTGGAAGCACAAGGCAGAGGAGGAGGAGGAGGAGGTCGCCAACGCAACCAGGGCACCGCCAGCACCTCAGAAGGCAGGGTTAGCATGGCCGAAATGTGGAAAAGCTTTGTCAGCACGCCACAACAAACAGCAGCACCAGCAGCTCAGATGGAACGTCTTAGCAGGAGGCAGCATTTTACCAACATGGTGGAGCAGTATGTGTGCACACGCCTACATGTAGTGAATGACGGGTCTGCCCCCTTCAACTTCTGGGTCTCCAAATTGGGCACATGGCCTGAGCTTGCCCTTTACGCCTTGGAGGTGCTGGCGTGCCCTGCAGCCAGTGTATTATCTGAACGGGTATTTAGCACGGCTGGGGGCGTTATAACAGACAAGCGCAGCCGCCTGTCCAGAGACAATGTGGACAAGCTCACGTTCATTAAAATGAACCAGGCATGGATCCCACGGGACTTTTCCGTACCTTATGCAGAATAGCAATGGATACCGACCTTACCCACCCATTGTTCCATTTTTGCTCTTTCTCACTCTTTTGGGGTGTACCCTCATTTAAAATTTGTGAAAAGAAGCAGTGTTGGCTACCTCGTCCTCCTCCTCAGGGCCAGATTAATGTAGGGTCTATTGGAGCTGCAGCTCCAGGCCCCTACCTTTTATATAGGCCCCGGGTTGGCCATATTCACTGTTACCGCTCTTCTGTCACTTGTAAACACAGAAGTCTGGCTTCTATGCTCGCTTCCCCAGGCAGCACCCTCAGAACCTCCCCACACAGCGTGAAGGCCGGACAAGGAGGGACAGTTGGCGATGCATGGATGTGTTTATGGGCTTCAGAGACAGCATCCCATGTTGAATTAGGCATGCATGGCTGCACCCTTCCTCCTCTGGGTGCATGGCAAGGCACGGCCCTAAGGCCCTTCAAAATCCTCAGCACCAAGCCCATGATGCTGTTAATCCGGCCCTGGTCCTCCTCCACCGCCGCTTCCACCTACACCGCCCATAGGTGTGCGCAGCCTATTGCATTAAGGTGTGCACCCCAAAGTTGAAATACACATGCATGTGTTTGCCAGCAGGGAGAGTAATGTATCGGGGCCATGTACCTGTAGGCAAGGAGAAATAGAGCAGAGCAGGTCCCAGGGAGATCTTTCCCATCTCCTCACTGGCAATGCTATGTGCCCTAGGTGATTAGGGTGTGCCCAGGCACACCCAGCACACCCTGTGCGCACGCCTATGTCACCGCCACATCCACCACCACCTCAACCTCCCTCCTACTCCATATGGGCCTCGTCCTTCAGAGATGAAGAAGAACATTGTTTTATTTTTCTGTTTTTTTTTGTTGTTTTAAGTTATTTCCCTATCCACATTTGTTTGCAGAGCACTTGCCATGCTCTTAATTACGTTTTGCTGCCATTTGCAGCACTCTAGCCCTTTCCTTTGGTGTTTTAGAGCCATTTTAGTGCCTTAAAGTTCGGGTCCCCATTGACTTCAATGGGGTTCGGTGTCCGGGAAAAGTTCGGTAAAAGTCCGGGACACGGACCCGGACTTTTTTTTAAAGTTCGGCCGAACCCGTCGAACACGGACATCTAGGTGTCCGCTCAACCCTACTCATGACTATAATGAGGATGGTATTGACACAGCCCCAAATGATCCACAATGGCTCAAAAGTGATATGATCCAGAAATATTTAGACAGAATAAAGGTGGATAAAGTTCCTGGACCAGATGGCATCCACCCACGCATCCTAAAAGAATTGAGCGCTGTAATTTCAAAGCCTTTGTTTCTAATTTTTAGGGACTTGTTTAGGACTGGAATAGTACCACTGGATTGGCATAGGGCCAATGTGGTGCCTATATTTAAAAAGCGATCAAAGTCTTTGGCAAGTAACTACTGTATAGACCTGTTAGTTTAACTTCTATAGTCAGGAAGATACTGGACAGTTTAATAAAAGACCACATAGATGAGTTCTTGCTGGAAAAAAAATATTTAACCGCTTGCTGACTGCTCACAGTATATTTACTGCGGCAGTCAGCCCCTCACAGGCAGATCGACGTACGTCTACGTCGCTAGCCTGTGAGGCTCTGGGGAGGGAGCGCGCGCCCGCGGAGGCGCGCTCCCGCTCCGTCACGGACCCCCCCGCGCGTGTGATCGGCGGACCCGATGTCTGCCGGTCACTCGGCGATCGTCGGGGGAGAGGGAGAAAGTCAGGCGGCTTGTGTAAACAAGCTGCCTGTCATTCTCCCCTGTGTATGAAGGATGATCATACGGTTCTACTATGTAGAACCGTTGATCACTGTTCATACATCTGAAGCCACAGCCAATCACAGTAGAAAGCACGCCCCTAGGGACACACATAGCCCCTCCCTTTCAAAAAAAGTTAACCCCTTCACTGCCAGTGTATTTTTACAGTAACAGTGCATATGAATAGCACTGATTACTGTAGAAATGTCACTGGTAACCCCAAAAGTGTCAAAAATTTCAGTGAAGGCAGTCAAGGGTCCGATCTGTCCGCTGCAATGTCGCAGTACCACAAAAAAAAAAAAATCGCAGATCGCCGCCATTACGCGTTAAAAAAAAAACAACAAAAATGACATAAATCTTTCCCTTTGTTAGTAAACGCGATAACTTTTGCGCTTTTTGCGATTTTTTTTACCAAACATAGGTAGCATAAAACAAATTGGCCGAAAATGTTAAAAAATTTTGATTTTTACATTTTTTTTGGGGAATTTCATTAAAAAAATGTGAAAAATATTGCTATTTTTGCAAAATTGACGCTCTTTTTTTGTTTATAGCGCATGATCAAAAAATCGCACAGGTGATCAAATACCACCAAAAGAAAGCTCTGTTTGTGGGAAAAAAAGAACGTCAAATTCGTTTAGGTACAGCGTTGCACGACCGCGCAATTGTCTGTTAAAGTCACGCAGTGCCGAATCGCAAAATATCCCCTGGTCGTTTAGCAGCCAAATCCTCCGGGGCTTAAGTGGTTAAGCAACAGACAGCATGGAATCATGAAAGACAGAAGTTGTCAAACAAACCTAATTTCTTTTTATGAGGAGGTAAGTAAAACCTTGGACAGAGGGGTGGCTGTGGATGTAGTATACTTGGATTTTGCAAAAGCGTTTGACACAGTTCCCCACACATGGCTACTGTGTAAGGTAAAGTCTACAGGCTTGGAAAAATCAGTTTGTAAATGGATAGAATGGATAGAGTCGTTAACGATTCTTACTCTGAATGGTCTAAGGTTATCAGTGGTGTACCCCAAGGTTCAGTGTTGGGACCCTTACTTTTTAATATCTTTATAAATGATATAGGGTCTGGGATTAAAAGTATAATTTCAGATGACACCAAGCGTTGCAGTGGAATAACTTCTTTGCAGGATATCTCCAACTTAAAAGCATGCATCATACATAAAAGGTGGAGTAGAACTGTGGGAATCCATAGCGGAGAAGGATCTGGGAGTTCTGGTAGATCATAAGCTTAATAATAGCATGCAATGCCAAGCTGCGGTTTCCAAAGCAAGCAAAGTCCTTTCTTGTATTAAGAGAGGCATGGACTCCAGAGAGAGAGAGATATAATTTTGCCTCTGTACAAATCATTAGTAAGACCTCATCTGGAAAATGCAGTTCAGTTCTGGGCACCAGTTCTTAAAAAAGATATCGGGGAACTGGAGAAAGTGCAGAGAAGGGCAACCAAACTGATAACAGGCATGGAGGAGCTCAGCTATGAGAAAAGATTAGAGGAACTGAGAAGAGGAGATTAAGTGGGATATGATTAACATGTATGAATACATAAAGGGTCCATATAGTGAACTTGGTGTTGAGTTGTTCACTTTGAGGTCAACACAGAGGACAAGGGGGCACTCTTTACGTCTAGAGGAAAACAGATTTAGTCTCCAAATACAGAAAGGTTTATTCACCGTAAGAGCTGCGAAAATATGGAATAGACTCCCTCCAGAGGTGGTTCTGGCTAGCTCACTAGATTGCTTTAAAAAAGGCCTGGATTCTTTCCTGGGTGTACTTAATATAAGTGGGTACTAAAATGTTGTTAGGTAAAGTTGATCCAGGGAATATCCAATTGCCTTTTTTTCCCCTGCTGTAGCAAATTGGATCATGCTTTGCTAGGGTTTTTTCGCCTTCCTCTGGATCAACTGCGGGTATAGGATTGTGTATATGGGATTGTATGGTTGTGTTTTTCAATACTGTTTTTTTTTGGTTGAACCAGATGAACTTGTGTCTTTTTTCAACCTGACTATGTAACTATGTGTCCTGTGGTCTGATGAGACCAAGAATAAACTTATTTGGTTCAGATGGTGTCATGCGTGTGTAGCAGCAACCAGGTGAGGAGTACAAAGACGACCACTGCCTTGCTAAAGAAGCTGAGAGTAAAGGTGATGGACTAGCCAAGCAGGTCTCCAGACCAAAGCCCTATTGAGCATCTGTGAGGCATCCTCGAATGGGAGGAGGAGAAGTGCAAGGTCTCTAACATCCACCAACTCCGTGATGTCATCATGGAGAAGTAGAAGAGGATTCCAGGGGCAATCTGTGAAGCTTTGGTGAACTCCATGCCCAAGAGGGTTAAGGCAGTGCTGGAAAATAATGGTGGCCACACAAAATATTGACACTTTGGGCCCAATTTGGACATTTTAGCTTAGGGGTGTACTCAATTTTGTTGCCAGCAAATAAGACATTAATGGCTGTGTGTTGAATTATTTTGAGAGGGGACAGCAAATTTGCACTGTTATACAAGCTGTACACTCACTACTTTACATTGTAGCAAAGTGTCATTTCTTCAGTGTTGTCACATGAAAAGATATAATAAAATATTTACAAGTATGTGAGGGGTGTACTCACTTTATGGACTTCTTTGGTATTGTTGGCAAGCACTGATTTTGAATTTAGAGTTGATCTGGTTCTGCTAGGGGTAGCAGATCAGTTCCAGCTGCTGAGTTTAGAGTTTTTATAGACTGAATCAGTGCACTGGTATCTTGAGTACAAAAAAAAAAAAAAAAAAAATCTTTGATCTAACTTGTGCCAGTTTCAAAGTCAAGATCTCTGTGGATAACATTATTTACAGTTTGGCTATAAGCATAAATCTAAATTGAGATTGCCTAATTTATATAATTCATTGCAGTTTTTCATTATACAAGAGTAATTTTGTATGTAGACCCAAACAGAGATACTGCTGAGTGGCTCCGTCCATTGGGGCACTGTACAGTGGTCTATACCACCAGCTAAATCCACATGACTGCCAATTCTTTATTTTCTGAATGACCCCAAGTCTGAGCTTTGAAAAAAAATGTGATTTTTTGACTTACTGTAAAATCAAATTTCTCTGATGGTCATTGACAGACACAGCTCCTGATCTTCTTAACTATTGGGTTGGGTAGGACACTATGTAGAAGAAAAGTCTGGCTACACCTATGGGCAGTACCAGGGGGTATACTCCTTCTCTTTGCTATAGGTACTTCGTTTTGTTACAAGCAGTTGAAAAGACAAGAACTCACTGCTCAAGGTGGTATGATTGCCTGATGACTCACACCGGTGCATGCCCCGGCTCGCCTCCGTGAAAACTTGATAAAGGAAAAGGAATTGGCAGCACTCCAGGTTGAGTCAAAGTCCAGATTTATTGACTGGACATCCAAATATGACAATCGTGACAAGGTAGACGCGTTTCACACACTGTGTGTGAAACGCGTCTACCTTGTCACGATTGTCATATTTGGATGTCCAGTCAATAAATCTGGATTTTGACTCAACCTGGAGTGCTGCCAATTCCTTTTCCTTTATCTTGTTACAAGCAGTGTCAGAAGAATTACAATTACACATAGGGTTGGGTGCTGTGTCCGTCAATGAACATCGGAGAAATGGATTTTACGGTAAGTCAAAAATCCAATTTTCTCTTTTGTTCATTGATAGACACAGCTCCTGATCTTCTTAACCATTGGGGTGTCCCAAAGCAATGTTAAACATGAGGGGTGGGAACAGCAAAAAATAAATTCTCAAGGCTAACTATAGCCAACCAGATAAAACAGGAGCTCAACCAAAACAACTGGAGCTCACCTGAAAAAAACAATACACCCTCAAAGAGGACCGGGTCCTCTAAACAGCAGTCTGCAAAACCTTACGGCCAAAGGAAGCATCCGCATATGCCAACATATCCACTTTATAGAACTTTGTCAAAGTGTGCACCAAAGACAAGGTGGACGCCTTGCAAACCTGTGTCACTGACGCCTGATGACGGAAGGCCCAGGGGGCACTGAGTGCCCATGTAGAGTGCGCCTTGACAGGGAAAGGAGGAACCTGACCCTTGATGGAATAGGCCCGAATCACTGTCTGTCTAATCCAGGTGTAAATGGTCGCAGAGGAAGCTGACAACCCTTTTCGAGGCCCATTTGTAAGCACAAATATTGAGTCCGAATTCCTAAAAGACTCTGTATCTGCCAGGTACACCCTAATCGCCCGAACCACATCCAAGGCATGCAAAGCAATTTCCTTCAACAAGAACCCATACACATATTAGACTCAAACATGTACATGAGGGTATACTTCACCAGTAATTGGCGCTGATCCCGAGTCCAATCCCTACTTGTAACAGTTTGTATGTTAGCATGAGATTTATCCTGGTCACTGCAGCTCCTCTTGTACTCCACTGGGGGGTGGATATATAGCAGATTCCAAACTGTAAAGAAGGGAAGCGCACGCAGACCTTGGATAATATCGTTTTGATGAAGGACAAGACAAAACAATAAGGTTGCACTCAAATATAGTTAAATATATATTTTATATGTTACTGTATCTATAGTATTGCACGACAAACAGATAGCCCCTTGCTCCTCCTCTCCTAGTACTATAGGTGATAATATTTGGAGACTGGCCCTTTAAGAGTAAGAGTCTATAATTAGGGCTGGAAGTATATTGGTATATAATGGGGAGGTGTAACAGGAAGCAAGGTGGGACCTGAAGAAGGAGGCTCCGCCTCTGAAACGCGTTGTCCGTAGCAACCAGCAGATGGTAGTGCATTCCTTTGGATCCCTCCACTCAACAGCCCCATGCTGCGTACAGCCCCGGCCGAGGCTAAGGCCAGCCTTCCCAGCGGTGAATGGCGGCGGGCGGGTGCGCAGGCGCATTAGCATCGGCATGTTGTGATCTGGCGGGGGGCTGAAAGCAGGAAGTTACAGAGAGCGGGCTCGAGCGACGTCTGCTGCGATAGATGAGACCGGAGGTTACCCCTGAGGGACGGGAGGAGCTGGAAGCTACTGTTTATGTGCTGATGTGCTAGTCCTGCAAGGGCCGAAATGTGAGTGCAACCTTATTGTTTTGTATTGTCCTTCATTAAACCGATATTATCCAAGGTCTGCGTGCGCTTCCCTTCTTTACAGTTTGAAAGCAATTTCCTTCGGATGTTTTGGCCTGAGACACAGGGAAGGCAACACAATGTCTTCATTCAAATGAAAATCAGAAGCAACCTTTGGAAGGAACAATGGACAGGGACGAAGGTCCACCTTATTTCTGTGAACCACCGGATAACGCCGCCAATTACGACACCCTGCGCGCAGAGGTGATAGCCACCAAGGCGGCCAACTTTTGGGACAGCATAAGTAGGGGAATCTCCCGAAGATTCTCAAAAAAGGAAGCTTCTGGAGGACTGAGAGCACTAAAGTGAGGTCCAAAGACGGCAACGGAAACCGCACTGGCCCAAGAGACTCACACCACGCAATGTACGACTTCCACATACGATGGTAGTTCTTCCTAGAAATAGATTTCCTAGCTTTTAACAGCGTTGGAATCACTGACTCAGACAAACCTCTATCCTTCAGCACCTGGTGTTCAACAGCCAAGGCATCAAAGCCAGTGACTGTAAAGCAGGATGGAAGATTGGCCCTTGGGAAAGCAGATCCTCCCTGGGAGGAAACTTTCAAGGAATGTCAGCGACCAGCTGCACCAGATAGGCATAACAAGCCTGGCGAAGCCAGTCCGGAGCCAATAAGATGACCAGAATCCCTTCTGTCTCAATCCTGCATAGAAGTCTCGGTAGAAGCTGGAGAGAAGAGAAGGCCTAAACCAGACTACTGACCCCACGGGCCCACCAACGCATATGTTGCATCTGCCAGAAGATCCTTTGACCGAGCCACAAACCTCTGCACCTTTCTGTTGAGCCAAGACGCCAACAGATCCACCTCGGGGATGCCCCGCCAGAGACATAACTTATTAAACACCCCCGGATGAAAGGACCACTCACCTTAGTCCATCGCCTGCTGACTGCGGTAATCCGCCTGCCAGTTTTCCACCCCGGGAATGTGTATGGCAGAGAGGGCTGGAATGAACTGTTCTGCCCACCTTAGAATGCCAGCTACCTCTAGAGCTGCCAAGACACTCCTTGTTCCCCCCTGGTAAATGGACCTAAGCCACGGCTGTGGCGTTGTCCGATTGAATGTGCACTCGACATCCTTGAACACGATCCGTCCAATGGTCCAGGCACAGTCTGATTGCTCAGAGTTCCAGGACATTGGTCGGTAGTCTGGACTCTTCCAGTGTCCAGACCCTGTGAGCCGAGTATTTGCTGAGGAGGCCTCCCCAGCCGGACAGGTTGCCATCCATGGTGACCACTGTCCAATACAAGGGGAGAAAGGATTTGCACAGCTGAAGTGCCGGAGAACGAAGCCACCATGAAGAACCTCCTCTCCATCGAAATGGGGGGCTGTCGGCCACAAGAAATGCTGTGACTCAGGCCGAAACCCGGTCGTATGCGACCTGGCGAGGCGATGGACTCGCAGGCCAGCCCCCGTCCAGTGGGGATATGTTGCGGCCGACCTAGCGCGGAGCTGAGGTCTGGGCGCACTCCCTGGCGAGACTGGGTGACCACTGGCTCTAGATTTACCAGCCCGTTGCCCAGTCCGGCAGTTGATTGTAGATTTCACAGGAAAAAAAAAACAGGAAAAAAAAATTCTATCTAAAAAGAAAAAATTGCCAGGATCAGAGATCCCAGCAAGGAACTAGGTCCTTACTTCTGACAAGGCAGAAAAAAACAGAGTACCTTTAGCAGAGAGAGGGAGTACTGTATATCCCCTGGGACTGCCTATAGGTGTAGTCAGACTTTTTTCTGCCTAGTGTCCTACTCCTGAAGGGGACAGTATAACCCAATGGGGTTAAGAAGATCAGGAGGTGTGTCCATCAATGAACAAAAGAGAAATGCAGATTAGCGTATTGCCTGGTTCTGAGCACCACTGTCTTGAGTCTACCGCAGAAAAAGGCTACATGGCCTCTCTGCATGCATGGCCAGAATAATGGCAGAATAATGCGACAACGTAAGGCAACACAGGCTTGCTTGCTGTACCTCTGTATAAGCCTGTATAAGCCAGTCCTAAAAATACTAGAGAAACCCTGCTCTAGGAAATGTTCACATTTTTCCAACACAACAAAGTAGTTTAAAGTGTATATTAAATTAAAACTTCTTTTTTTTTTTCATGGGATTCCCTGCTCTCCCTTCTCCCACTTCCTTCATCATCTGTGAGGAGAGTTTGTCCGCACACGGTGCAGCTTGTTATCACAAACATTCCATTACATGGAAGTAGCTATAATCATATTGGGGCTTTCTACAGTTTGATTGATTGAAAGCACAAGAGATGCCAAGAGACTGGAAAGGTACCCCTGTGAATGCTGAGTTTGAGCGCCTTGGATCCTTTTATATGCTGGTGTGAGGATTGCTGATACTGGTGAATTCTGATCTTCTGAGGAAGCTGGTACCTCTGCAGATAGATATCTACCAAAGGAGTATTCCAAGCGCAATAATAGGCTACCTCTGGTAAGTGTCCATTACCACAGGGTGTGCACAGCGGTGAGGTGGAGGCAGTCTTTACACCACGTGAATTACTGTGGTGGAAGATCCTTTTGATTATCAGAATTCCTCTTTGAAGTGGTTGCATGAAGATTGTGAAGTAGAATCTGTGGCAGCACTTTCCTATCACTATTTTGCACCAAGGACTGCATTCTTCTTTTTCACATGATTCACTTTTTTTAACTTTTTTGTATGCGGTTTGTGCGTATATGTACGATCAGCGCTGCTAGTGTAATTTTGTCATATATATATATATATATATATATACACACACACACACACACATACATACACACACACATATATACATGTAGTATTATTTCAGGTTACACCTACTTTTGATATATTTAATATTAATAGCAGCAGCTATTCTCTCTCTTGCAGAGGTTCAAGTGAGATATTGTTTATTGTTTTTAGCGCTGGGTGAGTGGGGTTTTATTTGACAAATGTTTTACCTACTCCTTTTATTGTAGTTTTTCAAGTCTTGCCAAAGATTCTCAATTGGATTTAGGTCTGGACTTTGACTGGACCATTCTAACGCATGAATATGCTTTGATCTAAACCATTCCATTGTAACTCTGGTTACTCTCAAGTCTTTTGCAGACTCTAACAGGTTTTCTTTTAAGATTGCCCTGTATTTGGTTCCATCCACTTTCCCATCAAATCTGACCAGCTTCCCTGTCCCTGCTGGAGAAAAGCATCCACACAACATGAAGCTGCTGCCACCACCATGTTTCATGGTGGTGATGTTGTGTTCAGGGTGATGTGCAGTGTTTGTTTCCGCCACACATAGCATTTTGCTTTTAGACAAAAAAATAATATTTTCGTCTCATCTGACCAGAGAATCCTCTCCAGAGTTACTATGGGCCTCTTGGCTGCTTCTCTGATTAATGCTCTCCTTGCCAGGCATGTCTTTTAGGTGGACGGCCATATATTTGTAGGTTTGCACTTGTGCCCAACTCTTTTTTGGATGTTTTGGATATTTTTTTGTAACCTAACCATGCTTTAAACAACTTTATTCATGAGCTGTCTGCTGTGTTCCTTGTTCTTCATGATGCGGTTTGTTCACTAAAGTTCTCTAAAAAGCCTCTAAGGGCTTCACAGAACAGCTGTATTTATACTGAGATTAAATCACACACAGGAGGACTATATTTGAGAATTAGGCGGCTTCTGAAGACAATTGGTTCCACTGGATTTTAATTAGGGTATCAGAGTTAAGGGGGTTGAATACAAATACATGCCACTCTTAAGATATTTTAAAAATAGTTGAAAACCATTGATCATTTATCTCCCACATCACAATTATGTGCCACTTTGTGTTGATCTATCACATCAAATCCCTCTGACAACTTACAGAGCTTTCCTTACTTCTTGTTTTGCCTTTGGAATTGTAAGTGAAGGGAAATCTCAGCACAGGGCAATAACAGAAAAAAGAAGGAGGTACGGGTTTTAATATTTCCTTACTCTACCCAAAACATTTCAGGCTTTAAATACACTTTAGGTGTACATGAGGAGAGATACCACACTTTTAAAGCTCACCATGCAAGTTACAACCTGATTGTACAGCTCTTAGGCCCCTTTCACACTAGTGCGACTTGTCCCGCGATTTTGGACCGCAAAATCGCATGACAAGTCGTTTTCCATTATTTTCAATGAGCCCCATTCATATCAGTGCGTTTTGAAGTCGCACCGACTTCAAAGTTGTTCCTGCACTACTTTGCCATGATTTGATTGCGTTTTGAGCCATAGCCATTGCTTTCAAAATCGCGTCAAAATCGTGCCGCAAAATTGGGGAAAAATCGCGTCGCATAAGTGTGAAAGGGGCCTTATAGACTCACCAAAACTAAGTATACGAGGAACCTACTAAACTAGCTATTTTTGCTCATTTCTGCCCTACATAGTTTTTGGTGGATCTAAAGGAGATTGCACGGTCAGATTGTAACATATCTGGCAAGTTTAAAGTAGAACCAAAAAAATGACAATAAGCACCGTATTATATCTTCTTCCTATTGCCCCCATAGGGGAAGCGTAATAAACATTTAATGCTATAGGTCTTTGATTATATTAAATATAATAATAGTTATAAATCCCTACCTCTGTGCATGCTATTTCCATCATTTCAAAATACTTGCACCTACTCTAGAGCCACGCATGCACATTCAAAGTCTAACATGCGTATCACAGAAACTACATTTCCCAGAGTTCTCTTTTCTTTTCTTGCACTTGACTGATTTTGGGAAGCTACTTCTTACAAGAACAAGCTTCCTTCTCCACTGCTCTCTTGTGTACACAGCATAGGCTTCTCTATAAGAGAGAAGGTGGATAAAAACGGTCTCACACAGTCGATACAAATTATAGACTGATGCAATTCATATGTGCATCAGCATGCTGAATTGTAGTTTGTGCCACTGTGTAGAAACCACAATCTTTAGATGCTCACATCTCAGAATTCACTATTACACTCACCTGAGGTCTGTTCTTACATGTCCTATGCCACAAAATCTGTGCTGCACTGGGATAGATTGCATTGCTGGCACCAATCTGTGAATGTATTCGTAACTGTAGAGTCTGAAAAATAGAAAATTCATCAGGTTATCCACCACTTCCAACAATAGCAGCCAAAACAGCCCAATTAAATGAAAGACAAAACTTATTCAATTAGGTCACTATCTACAGAAGGTATAGAAAAGAACCACCCCCCTTTAAAATAATCTCATGTTGTTGCATTGCAGCCTGAAATGAATACAGATACTGTTTTTTTATTATCCAGCTGTATTTACTCATTGCAACTTATAACATCCAAGTGAAAGATATAACACCAGCATGTCGAAAAAACTCAAAATAAAAAACAGAATCACCGAGTTGGAAAAAGGATCACCCCCTTGTGTCAATATTTTTCCAAACCACCTTTTGCTTTAATCACTTCTGGACCGGAAGGATTTGCCCCCTTAAAGCTGAGTTCCGGCCACAAAATCAACATAGTCGATTTTGGGCCATCTGCTTGCTTTTAGTCACCTGAAAAAGAAATGGATAGTTATGATTTTTTTTTTTTTTTACTTACCTTGTTAGTGCAGAAAAATATACTCCCCTTTCTTCCACTTCCTCCCTCTGCGGCCGCAGTCCGCGCCGTCACTTCTTCTTTGCATTGATTCCTGGGAGCTGAACGTCATCGCTCCCAGGAATCAATGCGCCTGCACTGGCCCCGCTCGTCACTACCGGTGCGGCGCCTCATTCACTGCTAAACAGCTTCTGGGCATGCCCAGAAGCTGTGCAGGGATGACGCGCGTGCACCGGAAGTGACGAGCGGGGCCGGTGCAGGCGCATTCTGGGAGAAGAGGATGCGAAAGAGGACGCAGAAGAGGAAGTGCTGGCTTCAGCTGCCCACATCCGAGATGGCAGCGATGGAGAAGAAATTTTCAAGGTAAGTATTTCTTCTAAGAGGTAACTGCGAACCGGGACAGATCAGAGGCTATCCATTGTGGAATGTACTAGCCCTGACTGTTCCGGGGGTATTTTCATTGAAAAATTTTTTTTGTGGCCGGACACTCCGCTTTAATGACCAGGCCATATTTTGCGATTCGGCACTGCATTACTTTAACGGACAATTGCGCGGTCGTGCAACGCTGTACCTAAAAAATTTTTTTTACTAGTAATGGCGGCGATCTGCGCGTTTTTGACACTTTTGGGGGGGGCCAGTGACATTACTACAGTAATCAGTGCTAAAAATATGCACTGTTACTGTAATAATGACACTGGCAGGGAAGGGGTTAACATTATAGGTGATCAAGGGGTTAAATGTGTACCTAGAGGCGTGTTTCTAACTGTGGGGGGGGCGTGGCTTGTGAAATGATCACAGAGACCTGTGTTCCTAAATAAAAGGATCACAGCAGCTCTGTGATCATTCCAGGGAGAAGAACGGTCAGCTGTGTTTACAACACCTGACCGTTCTTCTCTCTTGGCGGGGAACAATCACGGGTGTCAGACGGCAATCGGAACTGCCTGCCCCGTGCATTGGCTTTTCCAGTGACGAGCGGGGGCTGGAGCTCGCCCCCCCTAGCTGCAGGCGCGCGACCGACGTATACCTTACTTCTGTTTGCGCAGGAGCGGCTGCCTTCCCCAGTATAACTGCGGTGGGCGGGCGGTCAGCAACAGGTTAATTATAGGCTTTAGTCTATTGGAAAAAGTTTCTACCAACTTTTCACATCTACACTTAGCAATATTTGTCCACTCTTCTTTGCAGAACTGCTCAAGTTCATTTAAATTTGATGGTGACCATTTGTGGATTGCAGTCTTTAAGTTATTTCACAGCTTTTCAATGGGGTTTAAATCTGGGCTCTGACTGTGGTAATGTTTGCTGTGTGCTTTGGGTCATTGTCATGTTTGAAGGTAAACCACCTTCCCATTGACAACTTTCTGGCAGAGGGCAGCAGATTTTCCTCAAGAATTGACGGTATTTTGCCCCATCCATTTTTCCATCTATCCTGGCAAGTGCTCCAGTCCCTGCTGCAGAGAAACACCCCCATAACAGGATATTACCACCCCGGTGCTTTACTTTTTTCATGTGGCCTCAGAATCTTCAAGGTGCTTTTTGGCAAAGCTCAGTCGTGACTGCATGTGGCCTTTCTTGAGAAGTGGCTTTTTATTTGCAACCCTCCCATGCAAGCTATATTTGTGGAGAATTTGTGGTATTGTTACATGCACACAATGTCCACTCTTTCTCATAAATTCCTGCAACTGCTTCAGAGTTGCTGTAGGCCTCTTAGTAGCCTCTCTGACCTGTTTCTGCCTGGCTCTTTCATACAGTTTGGAACGACATCCTGATCCAGGAAGGGTCTTTGTTGTACCAAATACCTACCACTTCTTAGGCCCCATGCACACAGGGCATTTTTGCAGCTGCTGTTAGGAGTGTCAGACTTTTTTTTTTTGCAGCTTAAAAACACCCCTTCATGTTATTCTATGGCCTCATGCACACACAGGGCTTTTAGGAGCTCCAAGTAGCATAGGCAGTTTTAAGCTGCATAAAAACCCAGGACCAGTGCGCGTTCTGGAGCTGCAGCGTCAAGCTGTAAAAATGTCTGACGCTGCTAAAGGCTGATTAACGTTGCTTAAACAGCGTTAAGCCATGTTATACGTTTTTTTTTTTTAATTTGAAAATCAATGGTTCTCTATGGGAGCCCATTGATTTGAATGGAAGTCGCATCACAAGTCGGATCAGGACTTACATACACTGCCTTTTATGGGGTGAATGGGTAGGGATACAATGTACCCCATACCCATTCACATAGGGAGAGGGTCTGGGATCTGGTGGGCCCCCTTGTTAAAGGGGGCTTCCAGATTCCGATAAGCCCCCTGCCCGCAGACCCCAACAAACACCGCCCAGGGTTATCGGGAAGAGGTCTTGTCCTCATCAACGTGGGGGCAAGGTGCTTTGGGGTGGGGGGTGCCGCTCGCTCGTCCCCTCCCCTTTCCTGGCCTGCCGGGCTGCATGCTGGGATAAGGGTCTGGTATGGATTTGGGGGGGGCCCACGCCATTTTTTTAGCATGGGGCTCCCCTCAAAATCCATACCAGACAGAAGGGCCTGGTTTGGAACCTGAGGGGAACCCCCACGCCGTTTTTTTTCCCCATTTTGGCATGGAATTCCCCCTCAAGATTCTCAGAGCGCAAGTCGCACCACAAGTTGGATCATCCTGATCCGTCTTGTGATGCGACTTCCATTCAAATCAATGGCCTGAAAGCCGTATCAATGACGGCTCGTAGGCAACCATTGAATTTGAACGGAGGCAGAAAAAAACGCTACTAAAAGCTGACATGGCCAAACGTGCAACAATGCCAATAGAGAAAGCTACTAAAAGCACGTTTTTACAGCTGCTTTTTCTTGGTGTTAGAAGTAGCTCTGCAGCTAGTTTTTTCTGACGCACTGTTTGCATGGGGCCTTAAAAGACTTCACTGTGCTTCTAGGCATTGATAAAGCCTTTGAAATGTTTTGTATCCCATCTCCTGACTTGTACCTGTCCACAAAGTTATCCCAGAGATCTTTTGACAGTGCCCTGCCACCCACAGTTAATTATTTGCTTCCATTGCACTACAAAGGACTGAAATGCTCCAGGAAAGCTCTTTTTTCATGCTAAGCTAATCAAAATGTCCACAGATCACAGTTAAATGTTAAATGGCTTTATGTGCCATTGAGAATGTGATTGCCTACACCGGATTGAGTTTAGAAGTAATTTTTAGTAGGGGGGGGGGTTATCCTTTTTCCAGCTCACTGATTCTGTTTTTGGATTTTTTTTTTTTTTTTACTGACAGCTGGATAAAACAAAATTGGTGTCAGTTTTCATTTCAGGCTGCAAAGCAACAAAGTGTGATTATTTTAAAGGGGGTGATTTTTTTCTATACCCACTGTACAAAATATGTATTCCAAATAGTAAAATCAGTGACAAACCTCAATATTTTTTATTGATCACACTTCATTCAGCATGCTAATTCACCACAAAATAAGCAAAGGTGACTCAGATACCCCAAAGAAAAGATTTTGGTTTCCATCACACCTGTGGGCTATAATGCACACATTACATTACATTGGAATGCACTCTGTAAAGAAACCTATTCTTTTCTGATTTTTTTTTTAGGTTCCACTACAAGTAGGGAGCTTAGCTGGACATAAAACACGTGATATGACCGTTTTGAAATGCTATCACAGCACACAATAAAAATTTATGTTTTTACCTATTGAGAATTCAGACTATGCATATTAAAATGTTATTTGATCCAAACATGCCCCCAAAACGGAAAAATAAAAAAAAGGATTTTTTTTCCACTCACCATAAAATCCTTTTCCCCAATGTTCATTAAGGGAAACCATAGATAATATGCAGTGCATGTGGGTATATGGCTGCCTACGGGAGGATTGGACACAAAGTAAAAATGAAAGAAGGGGACAGCTCCCAACAGTGTACTTGCTGCTTAGCTCATTTGTCGCAAGTAGTCATATAAACAGGAAGAGTAGCGAAAGGTGAAAGATTCCAAACGTTTAACTAACTATTCAAAGCAAAAAGCCAAACAGGAGAGAACCAAAAGGAGGAAAGGACGATGTGTCCTTCATTGAACAATGGAGTAAGTATTTTATAGTGAGTATGTAAAATCCTATCCCGTCTTGCCGTGGTGAAGGGGCTTGTGTAATTCAGTGAGGCTACAAGCTATGCCGTGTAGGACCAGCCAAGATAGACAGGTCATAGTGTAGAATTCTGACAAAACGTGATCCACTGGAGAAGGAAATGGCAACCCACTCCAGTATCCTTGCCAAGAAAACCTCATGAACAGAAACAAAAGGCTAGTCCCTTGGACAGCAAGAAGATCAAACCAGTCAATCCTGAAGGAAATCAACCCTGAAAATTCACTGGAAGACCAGATCCTAAAGCTGAAATGCAAATACTTTGGCCACCTAATGCGGGAGGCAATGGAGGACAGAAAAGCCTTGTGCACTATGGTTAAACAATATGTAAACATAACATTTCAAATTCCTGATATGTGCCTGCTGTACCATGTACCTGAATGAGAAACTATCCAGTTCACTTTGTATTGCTTGCTTTGTTTGAAATCCCTGATGTTCCTGCCAGTCCCTCTAAAATCCCTGATGTTCCTGCCAGTCCTTCCTAAAAAAAAATGGCCACACTAAGCAGGAGGTCAGTTGTGTGGTCAGTTCTCTAGCTGTGCTGGGAACTCAGCCTACTCTCTTTCAATGATCAGTCTTGTCCTGACACACCACCCTCTGCACAACCTTTCACTGGGAAGATTAGTGTATGTGGTTTCTCCTCCCCTCAGCTCTTATGCCGCTAAGAACAGAGAAAATGTATTTATAATATTTTTCATATCTATATATAAATGGTTTGCCTTTCATTTCTATTTTAACCACATAACGACCGCCCACCGCAGATATACTTCGGCAGGCAGCTGCTGCTAGGCAAAGTGACGTAGGTGTATGTCACTCGCTCAGCCGCCTGTGGGGGGCAAGCGCGCGCCACCAGAGGCGTGCTCCAGCCCCCGCTCGTTCCCTGGGGAGCTAGCGCGAGTGACCGGCGGCTCCGATGTCCGCCGGTCACTCACGATCTCCTGCTGCAGAGGGAGAAAGACAGACGGCTGATGTAAACACAGCCGTCTGTCATTCTCCCTGATGTAAGCACAGAGGCTATGCGATCCTGCTGACGTAGGTGTATGTCACTCGCTCAGCCGCCTGTGGGGGGCAAGCGCGCGCCGCCAGAGGCGTGCTCCAGCCCCCGCTCGTTCCCTGGGGAGCTAGCGCGAGTGACCGGCAGCTCCGATGTCCGCCGGTCACTCACGATATCCTGCTGCAGAGGGAGAAAGACAGACGGCTGATGTAAACACAGCCGTCTGTCATTCTCCCTGATGTAAGCACAGAGGCTATGCGATCCTGCTATGTAGGATCGTATGTCTCTGTGATTACAGAACAAGCCACGCCCCCCCACAGTTAGAATCACGCCCCTAGGGACACATTTAACCCCTTGATCACCAATAAAGTTAACCCCTTCCCTGCCAGTGTCATTTTGACAGTAACAGTGCATATTTATAGCACTGATTACTGTAGTAATGTCACTGGTACTCCCAAAAGTGTCAAAAATGTCAGTCAGGGGTCCGATCTATCCGCCGCAATCCCGCAAAAAAAATGCAGATCGCTGCCATTACTAGTAAAAAAAATAAAAATAAAACAATAAAAATGACATAAATCTTTCCAGTAGTTAGTAAACGCAATAATATGCGCAAACCAATCAAAATACGCTTATTGGGATTTTTTTTACCAAACATAGCAGAAAACAAATTGGCCTAAAATGTTAAAAAATTTTGATTTTTACAATTTTTTTTGAGAATTTCATATAAAAAACATTTGGAAAATATTGTTATTTTTTCAAAATTGTCGCTATTTTTTTGTTTATAGCGCAAAAAATAAAAAAATTGCACAGGTGATCAAATACCACCAAAAGAAAGCTCTATTTGTGGAAAAAAAAGGACGTCAATTTTGTTTGGGTACAGCATTGCACGACCGCGCAATTGTCCATTAAATTCACGCAGTGCCGAATTGCAAAATAGGGCCTGGTCTTTGAGCAGCCAAATCTTCCAGGGCTTAAGTGGTTAAACAGAATGTTTTTTCTTTTTCAAGGTGGACGTTCTCGGGTTGCAGTGGTCATACTGGGATAATGCCTGCACCTGCAAGCATCATCCCAGTATGTAAACTTTAGCCGGCGAATATGTACTCGCACTATGTAGATCGCACTGCCCCCCCCCCCCCCCCGCGGCTCCCTCTGACCATGATGGCTGCCCAGAACAGAGAGAGAGGACCTGACATTACATTATTCCTCTCTCGGTTACCCCAGAAGCACACACACACTATATATATATATATATATATATATATATATATATATATATACACACACACACACATACATACAGTGGGTACAGAAAGTATTCAGACCCCCTTAAATTTTTCACTCATTGTTATATTGCAGCCATTTGCTAAAATCATTTAAGTTCATTCTTCTTCCTCATGAATGTACACACAGCTCCCCATACTGACAGAAAAACACAGAATTGTTGACATTGTTGCAGATTTATTAAAAAAGAAAAACTGAAATATCACATGGTCCTAAGTATTCAGACCCTTTGCTGTGACACTCATATTTAACTCAGGTGCTTTCCATTTCTTCTGATCATCCTTGAGATTGTTCTACACCTTCATTTGAGTCCAGCTGTGTTTGATTATAATGATTGGACTTGATTAGGAAAGCCACACACCTGTCTATATAAGACCTTCCAGATCACAATGCATGTCAGAGCAAATGAGAATCATGAGGTCAAAGGAACTGCCTGAAGAGCTCAGAGACAGAATTGTGGCAAGGCACAGATCTGGCCAAGGTTACAAAAAGATTTCTGCTGCACTTAAGGTTCCTAAGAGCACAGTGGCCTCCATAATCCTCAAATGGAAGACGTTTGGGACGACCAGAACCCTTCCTAGAGCTGGCCGTCCGGCCAAACTGAGCTATCGGGGGAGAAGAGCCTTGGTGAGAGAGGTAAAGAAGAACCCAAAGATCACTGTGGCTGAGCTCCAGAGATGCAGTCAGGAGATGGGAGAAAGTTGTAGAAAGTCAACCATCACTGCAGCCCTCCACCAGTCGGGGCTTTATGGCAGAGTGGCCCGACGGAAGCCTCTCCTCAGTGTAAGACACATGAAAGCCCACATGGAGTTTGCTAAAAAACACCCGAAGAACTCCAAGATGGTGAGAAATAAGATTCTCTGGTCTGATGAGACCAAAATAGAACGTTTTGGCCTTAATTCTAAGCGGTATGTGTGGAGAAAACCAGGCACTGCTCATCACCTGTCCAATACAGTCCCAACAGTGAAGCATGGTGGCAGCATCATGCTGTGGGGGTGTTTTTCAGCTGCAGGGACAGGACGACTGGTTGCAATCGAGGGAAAGATGAATGCGGCCAAGTACAGGGATATCCTGGACAAAAACCTTCTCCAGAGTGCTCTGGACCTCAGACTGGGCCGAAGGTTTACCTTCCAACAAGACAATGACCCTAAGCACACAGCTAAAATAACGAAGGAGTGGCTTCACAACAACTCCGTGACTGTTCTTGAATGGCCCAGCCAGAGCCCTGACTTAAACCCAATTGAGCATCTCTGGAGAGACCTAAAAATGGCTGTCCACCAACGTTTACCATCCAACCTGACAGAACTGGAGAGGATCTGCAAGGAGGAATGGCAGAGGATCCCCAAATCCAGGTGTGAAAGACTTGTTGCATCTTTCCCAAAAAGACTCCTGGCTGTATTAGATCAAAAGGGGGCTTCTACTAAATACTGAGCAAAGGGTCTGAATACTTAGGACCATGTGATATTTCAGTTTTTCTTTTTTGATAAATCTGCAACAATGTCAACAATTCTGTGTTTTTCTGTCAGTATGGGGTGCTATGTGTACATTCATGAGGAAGAAGAATGAACTTAAATGATTTTAGCAAATGGCTGCAATATAACAAAGAGTGAAAAATTTAAGGGGGTCTGAATACTTTCCGTACCCACTGTACATACATACATACCCAGTGCCTTGCGAAAGTATTCGGCCCCCTTGAACTTTTCGACCTTTTGCCACATTACTGGAACCATGTCCTGTGGTCTGATGAGGCCAAGATAATCTTATTTGGTTCAGATGGTGTCAAGTGTGTGTGGCGGCAATAAGGTGAGAAGTACAAAGACAAGTGTGTCTTGCCTGCAGTCTAGCATGGTGGAAGGAGTGTCATGGTCTGGGGCTGCATGAGTGCTGCAGACACTGGGAAGCTACAGTTCATTGAGGTAACCATGAATGCCAACATGTACGGTGACATACTGAAGCAGAGCATGATCCCCTCCCTTCGGAAATTGGGCCACAGGGCAGTAGTCCAACATAACGACCCCAAACACACCTCCAAGACGACCACTGCTTTGCTAAAGAAGCTATGGGTAAAGGTGATGGACTGGCCAGCATTTCTCCAGACTTAAACCCTATTGAGCATCTGTGGGGCATCCTCAAACGGAAGGCGGAGGAGCACAAAGTCTCTAAAATCCACCAGCTCCGTGATGTCCTCATGAAGGAGTGGAAGAGGACTCCAGTGGCAACTTGTAAAGCTCTGGTGAACTCTATGCCCAAGAGGGTTAAATCAGTGCTGGAAAATAACGGTGGCCACACAAAATATTGACACTTTGGGCTCAATTTTCGCATTTTACTTAGGGGTGTACTCACTTCTCTTGCCAGCGGTTTAGACATTAATAGCTGTGTGTTGAGCTATTTTGAGGGGCCATCAAATCTGTTGTTCTACAAGCTGTACACTCACTATTTTACATTGTAGCAAAGTGTCGTTTCTTCAGTATTGTCACATGAAAAGATATAATAAAATATTTACAAAAATGTGAGGGGTGTACTCACTTTTGTGAGATACTGTATATTATATATATATATATATATATATATATATATATATATATATATATATATACACACACACACACACACACACACACACAATATATTATATATATATATATATATATATATATATATATATATATATATATATATATATATATATATACACACACACACACACATATATATACACACACTGTATATACATACATACATATACACACACAAAACACACACACACCTCATAAAAATTCAAAGAACACTTTAAATACACATCAGATCTCAGTGGGGAAAAATATCATGCTGGATATCGATACTGATATGGACTGGGTAATGTGTTAGGAACGAAAGGATGCCACATCATTTTATGGAAATGAAAATTATCAACCTACAGAGGGCTGATTTCAAAGACACCCCGCAAATAAAAGTGAAAAAATGCTGCAGCAGACTAGTCCATTTTGCTGAAATTTCATTGCAGCAACTCAGAATTGTACTCAGTAATTTGTATGGCCCCTATGTGCTTGTATGCATGCCTGACAACATAGGGGCATGCTCCTAAAGAGACGACAGATTGTGTCCTGGGGTATTTCCTCCCAGATCTGGAGCAGGGCATCACTGAGCTCCTGAACAGACTGAGGTGCAACCTGGCGGCATCGGATGGACCGAAACAATGTTCCAGATGTTTTCTATTGGATTTAGGTCAGGCGAGTGTGGAGGCCATTCAATGGTTTCAATTCCTTCATCCTCCAGTAACTGGCTGCATACTCTTGCCACATGAGGCCAGGCATTGTCATGCACCAGGAGGAACCCAGGACCCGCTGCACCTGCGTAGGGTCTGACAACGGGTCTAAGGACTTCATCCTGATACCTAATGGCAGTCAGGTGCCATTGTCTAGCCTGTAGAGAGCTCCATGGATATGCCTCCACAGACCATCACTAACCCACCACCAAACTGGTCATGCTGAATGATCTTACAGGCAGCGTAACCTTTGCTACAGCTTCTCCAGACCCTTTCAGGTATGTCACATGTGCTCAGGACGAACCTGCTCTCATGTGTGAAAAGCACAGGGTGCCAGTGGTGGACCTGCCAATTCTGGTGTTCAATGGCAAATGCCAATCAAGCTCCGTGGTACCGGCCAGTGAGCACATGGCCCACTAGAGGACGTCGGCGCCTCAGGCCACCCTCATGAAGTCTGCTTGATTGTTTGGTCAGAGACATTTACACCAGTGGCCTGTTGGAGGTCATTTTGTAAGGCTCTGGCAGTGCTCATCCTGTTCCACCTTGAACAAATTAGGGATGCACCGATCCGACTTTTTTGGACCCGATACCGATATCTGGCGTTGTGAAATCGCCGATACTGGAACCGATCCGCAGCTACACTCAAAGCAAGCCGCTGCTTCATGTGTATGGCTCCTCCATTCACAGGCGGAGTGCATCTGATATCACTCCGCCTGTGAGCGGGACCTATACAGGAAGTAGCGGCTCCCATCCCATACTACTACCGCACCTAGTAAGGGATGGCTGAGCCGTTACCAAGCAAAAACCGGATCGGCCAGTGGATCGGTCAATGTTACCGATCCCCGGATCCATCTAAAATGGACATATCGGCACCGATATCCGATCCGAATATCGGATCGGTGCCCCGTAGCACAAAGGAGCAGATACTGGTCCTTCTGATGGGTTAAGGACCTTCTATGGCCCTGTCCAGCTCTCCTGAAGTAACTGCTTGTCTCCTCGAATCTCCTTCTTGCTCTTGAGATTGTGCTAAGAGACACAGCAAACCTTCTGGCAGTGGAACAAATTGATGCACCATCCTGGAGGAGTTGAACTGCCTGTGCAACCTCTATAGGGTCTAGGTATCGCCTCATGCTACCTGTAGGGCCACTGACCCTAGCCAATTGCAAAACTAGTGAAAAACAGTCAGAAAACAGAATAGGAGTATGGAAAAAAAGGTCAGTGGCCTCTACCCAAAAAAACATTCCTGTTTTGGAGGTTGTCTCATTGTTACATATCTAGTGCACCTGTTGTCAATTTCATTAGAACCAAAAGCAGCTGAAACTTATTATCAACCTCCTCTGCTACTTAACTGACCAGATCAATATCCCAGAAGTTTCATTGACTGGATGCTATACTCTGATTAACCACTTCAATACAGGGCACTTTCAGCCACTTCCTGCCCAGGCCAATTTTCAGCTTTTAGAGCTGCCATGCTTTGAATGAGAATTGCGCGGTCATGCAACGCTGTACCCAAACAAAATTGTTATTTTTTTTCCTACAAATAGAGCTTTCTTTTGGTGGTGGTGGTGGTGGTGGTATTTGATCACCTCTGGGTTTTTTTCCTTTTTGCTAAACAAATAAAAAACTGAAAATTTTGAAAAAAAAAAAAAAAAGTTTATTTTGTAAATAAGTAAGTTTTCTCCTGCACTGAGGGGTACTGATGAGGCGGCACTGATAGTCACTGACGAGGTGGCACTGATGATGAGGCACTAATATGTAACACTGATGGGCACTTATAGATGGCACTGATGAGCAGCACTGATGGGCACTAATAGGCAGCACTGATGAGGCACTGACAGGCATTACTAATGGGCACTGATTGGAATCCCCATTAGGCACTGATTGGAATCTTTAATTAGCACCGATTGGCATCCCTGGTGGTCAATGTTGGCATCCCTAGTGGCATGGGTTGGCATCCCTGGTGGGTCTGCACAGATACTCAATGCGCTGATTACCAGTGCAGACCCCCCGTCAGGAGAGCCCTCGATCAGCTCTCCTCTACTTGCGCCTTGTCAGTGCGAATGAAGGAAAGCCGATAAACTGCACTTCCTGGTTACGATGTGACCAGCTGTGATTGGCCACAGCTGATCACATGGTAAAGAGCCTACGTCATAGGCTCTTTACCGGGATCGGAGATGCAGTGTACCACCAATCGTCACTCTGCGTATCCTCGCGGGTGAGCGCAAGCGGCTTATCCTGCTGGACATCATATGACGGCCAGTCACGATCACTATACCACTTTCTGGCCATCATTGTGCTATATGGTGGGTGGGAAGTGGTTAAAAAGTGTTCCTTTCATTTTTTTTGAGTAGTGTATATAATGTTTGAGGGTTTTAACTAATTTTCTAGCAAAACAAAAATGGGATTTTTGACTTGCCGTAAAATCCATTTCTCTGATGTTCATTGACGGACAAAGCTCCTGATCTTCATAACCATTGGGCTATACTGCCCCCTACAGGAGTAGGACACTAGGCAGAAAAAGAACTTGACTACGCCTATGGGCAGTGTCAGAAGTAATAAAACTCCACAGACGGATGGGTGCTGTGTCCGTCAATGAACATCAGAAAAATTGATTTTACAGTAAGTCAAAAATCCCATTTTCTCTTTCATTCATTCATTGACAGACACAGCTCCTGATCTTCTTGACCATTTGGGATGTCCAAAAGCAGTGTCAAGCATGATGCTGTGAAAACTTAGTTGATGGGTGAAGGTGTGCTAATGAGGTAGGCTGGTAAACTCCTTCCAGTGTCTAAGGGTCCTTTCACACAGGCTTTCCGCCCGGCGAACTCCATTTTCCGCCAATCCCCGCCGAGCAGGCGGATGACAGGTCCATCTCCACTAACTTTGCAGAGACAGAGCTGTCAGATCCCCACTCTCCTATATGGGAGATCGGATGAAAACGGACCGCCTGTCCGTTTTCATCCGATCCTATCCAATCCGATACTCCAGACGGATGGAAAACAGGGTTTCCATCTGTCTGGATTTCACGGAGAGGATCGGATAGGAGAGCAGCGGGTATCAGCGGACATGTCACCATCCGATCAGGTCCACCTGAAAAACTGACAGGCGGCCCTGATCGGAAAGCCCGTGTGAAAGGGCCCAAAGCCTAGTACACACAATGAAAATATCAGAGGAATGATCATCCATTTTTTCTTTACATGCTACTCTCTATATCAAAAACAAATTGGTTACTAGAGTTACAGAAATTCTTGTAAAACAGAATACAACTTCCCCCCAGTGATCTAATTCTTTCGTTTCCAAGTATACATGGTTTTGGTTAGTCAATTTTATACGGACAAATACTAAAACCAATCATTCTGAAAAAAAATTTGTGCTTGTCCCTTCGGATATTTTCACATGAAATGTCATGACTGGCTCTTGAAAAGTGTGTACTAACAATCAGATTATTGGATGATTATTCTGAAATTTGTATTTTTTTTGTCCGATTTTTTTAATCGTGTGTACTAGCATTAGGCTTAATTCACAGTATGGGAGGATTTACTAAATCTGGAATGTGCAAAATCTGGAAAAGCTCTACACAAAAAACAGTCAGCTTCTAGGTCTTTTTTTCAAAGCCTAATTGAACAAGCGTGTCATCCCCTGAGAGAGCTGTGCAGTGGGAAGAAATCAAGGGTCTATAATTGTTATCATAGATGTAGTTAAAATGATAGATAGAATATCAACCAAAAATCCAGAAAAAAAAAAAAAAAAACACGATACCATTGTTATAAATTGAGTTGCAGTTCAGTGAATAAAATAAGCATTTGATCTTCAAGCCAAATAGGACTTGGTACCTGGTGGAGAAACCCTTGCTGGCAAGCAAAGAGGCAAGACATTTTGTGTACAGTAGTTAGTTTCCAGGTTTGCACACATCTAATGAATAATTTTGGTTCACTCTTCATTACAGATCTTCTCTAAATCCTTAAGGTTTCTTAGCGGTCACTTTGCATCTCAATGTTTCAGCTCCCTCCATACATTTTCTATAGGATTAAGGTCTGGAGACTGGCAAGGCCACTGCATGACCTTAATGTGCTTCTTCTTGAGCCACTCCTTTGTTGCCTTGGCAGCATATTTTGGGTCATGGTCATGCTGAAAGACCCATCCACGACCCATCTTCAGTGTTCTGGTTGAAGGAAGAAGGTTCTCATCCAAGATTTTACAATGTATGGCCCTGTCCATTGGCCCCTCAGTGCAGAAAAGTCAGCCTGTACCATTAGCAGAGAAACATTCCCAATGCATAATGTTTCCACCTTCGTGCTTGACTGTAGGGATGTGTTCTTAAGGTCATAGTCAGCATTTTTCTTCCTTCAAACATGGCGCGTCAAGGTCCTTTCTGACCACAGCACTTTCTCCCAATCCTTCTCTGAATTATTTAGATGTTCATTGGCAAACTTCAGATGGGCCTGTACATATGCCTTCTTGAGTAGGGGGAACTTGCAAGCACTGCGGGATTTCAATCCATGGTGGTGTATTGTGTTACCAATGGTTTATTTGGTGACTGTGGTCCCAACTGCCTTGAGACCATTCACATGCTCCACCCATGTAGTTTTTTGTTCAATATATGTTTATTGAAATAAAAAGAAACAAAACAGAATGCGTACAATGAAACCAAACATAAAATAAACAGAGGAACATTGACAAAAAGGGGGTATGGCTCCATATCAAACTGCAAGATATACTAAGGCACAAAGGTCAAACTAGATACCACAGTCAGCGTGGCATACAAGGTTACAATCTGAAACAGTATTCCTCATGAGAAGTAAGGGGGGATAAAGAGAAAACAATAGACAAAGTAAAGGTAAAGAAAAAAAAGGAAACAGAAACAAGATAGAAAAAAGGGGGTGAATGAGAAAGAGGGAAAGAACAATGGGTAAAGGGAGGGGAGAGAGTATGCAGGCCACGGGCGACAAGATGACAAATAAAATGCAAAAAGAAGAAAAGAAGGGGGAGGAGGGGGGCAGAGGCATCAAGGTCACATGAAATGCAGGTAATATGCATCAAACACTAGAATTTAGACAGTTAGTGCGGTATGGATCCGTTGTGATCTACAGCAAAAGCGGAAATATACCCAGGGATAGTTTTAAAGGCAGTCCAGGGGTACCAAATGGAAAGGAAGCGGTCTCCTCCCATGTAGTTATGGGCTGACCCCCCACTTTTCGATCATCCTTACCCCATGAGGCAAAATCTTGCATGGAGCTCTGGACTGAGGACGACTGATGGTTATTTTGCATTTTCTTCCATTTGCGAATAATCAAATCAAATAAACAGTTGTCTCCTCCTCACCAAGCTTCTTGCTGATGGTCTTATAGCCCATTCTAGCATTGTGCAGGTCTACAATCTTGTCCCTGATGTTCTTT
This sequence comes from Pelophylax lessonae, assembly GCF_965119305.1. Taxonomy (NCBI): domain Eukaryota; kingdom Metazoa; phylum Chordata; class Amphibia; order Anura; family Ranidae; genus Pelophylax; species Pelophylax lessonae. The sequence goes on from NC_138778.1 coordinate 102,957,828, forward strand.
GAAAGGTCTTTAGTCTTGCCCATGATGCTGATGTTTGAATGGAAGAATGATTCTATGGACAGGTGTCTTTTATACACATGACGAGTAGAGTTGGGCCGAACAACCCCCAGTTCAGTTTGCGCCAGAACTTTTCGAACATGGCAAAAGTTCAGAACCGATCAACGAACCCCATTAAAGTCTATGGGGTCCGTACTGGAAAAATCAAAAGTGCCAATTTTGAAAGCTTACATGCAAGTTCTTGGACAAACAAAGGGTATGGGGGTCCAGGTACTACCCTGGGGGACATGTATGAATGCAAAGATCATTTTTAAATGAGCAGTGAGTTAATGATGTTTAAAGTGAAACAATAAAAATGAAAAATTTATTTAAATATAGTGCCCAGGGGTTCCCTTAGTTTACTTGTAAAGTGGCGCATCTGTACCATGTATAGAACTTGCTGTAGCAAAACTGACATTTATCAAGAACAATAAATGACGTTTTCACTTCAAGCTTTTTTTATTTTGTAAACAAGGGCTTAGGGAGCCAGTCTGTATGATGAGGCCACAATTTAGTGCACTCGGAACAAGATTAGAGGTTTGTTTGGATAACTTTTGGTTTCTGTTTCACATACTTTAGTTAAAACTTTAGATAAGTGTAATAGATTATAATATATATTAATAATAATAAATTAATAATAGATAAGACTTTAGATAAGTGTAGAAAAATTGGGCTTTGGGTGTTGGTGGTGCCTTCACACCGTTACCCTATAGAGGTACTGTTGATGTAAGAATTGGCTTTGCTGTAAAAAATGGAATTTATATGCTGTAATTGACCTTGCTGTAAAAATATTAATTATACGCACCTGTCACACAGGTGTGGAAAAATTGGTCCTTGGGTATTAATTATGCCCATGAAACCTATATCAAAAAATTTCTTCCAGATAAAATTAACACCCACAATGCTAGGCAGCATAGACAGCCTTGCAGAGATTCCACATTCTCAAAAACACTTAATCAGCGACATCGGCATAAGGGGCTTGATATCTGCTGCTAATCCAAGAATGATTCATTTTGATAAATCTCAGCCGGTCAACGAAATCTGCAGACAGACACGCTCTTTTAAAACCTCCTTCAGCACTGAATGCCCTTTCAGAAAGCATGTTGGATTCAGGGCAGCCCAGCAGTCAATTGCATCCTGGGCAAGTTCTAGCCAATGGTCTATTCTAATGACCCAGTAACCCAGTGGATCATTGACTGGAAAGCACTCCATGTCTGTTTTTGCCCCTAGATAATCTCCCACCATATGACGCAGACAATGCCAATGGGATATGGAAGCCAACAGCCCTGGGCGCCGAGGACTAAAAAATTTTTGAAATGAATCACTGAGGCGGCCCTCTTCTCCACCACTCCTCCTTTGGCCAACTGAAGCTTCAAAGCTAGCTTTTCCATGGAACTGCAACCTAACAGAGTCTGGAAAGGCATTAAACTCCTCTTTAAGGTGTCCTCCATATAGTTCATCCTGTGCTTCCTCTGTGGGGACAGGATGAGTTCCGAGACTTTCCCCTTGTAACAGTGATCAAGGAGGGTTGCCAACCAATAATAATCCTTCTCCTTGATGCCACAAATTATCGGGTCCTTTTGCAGGCTTTGAAGAGTAAGGAAACCCATGCACCACAAGCTTGCAGGGGCATGAGAAGCAGCATCCTCGTGGTCACTAAGGATTTCAGTATATGGAACTACCTCCCCCAGCCACGTACTACTCCCAAGGGTTCTGGGGACAGAAAGCCATCTCTTCAGGTTTGACGTACAGTACAGACCAAAAGTTTGGACACACCTTCTCATTCAAAGAGTTTTCTTTATTTTCATGACTATGAAAATTGTAGAGTCACACTTCAAGAGGTAGTCACCTGAAATGGTTTTCACTTCACAGGTGTGCCCTGTCAGGTTTAATAAGTGTGATTTCTTGCCTTATAAATGGGGTTGGGACCATCAGTTGTGTTGTGCAGAAGTCAGGTGAATACACAGCTGATAATCCTACTGAATAGACTGTAAGAATCAGGGCTGTCTTTAACACGGCAAAAGGGGCAGCTGCCCCGGGTCTAGTCATTGTTGTGGGGCCCAAAGCAGCTGCCCCTTGAGCCCCCAAATAGTACATAAGTGGATTCAAGAGGGCCCAAGAAAATTTTTGCCCAGGGTCCAATCAAGAATAAAGACGGCCCTGATTAGAATTTGTATTATGGCAAGAAAAAAGCAGCTAAGTACAGGAAAACGAGTGGCAGAAGAGACTTGTTTGGGCTAAAGAACACAAGGAATGGACATTAGACCAGTGCAAATCTGTGCTTTGGTCTGATGAGTCCAATTTTGAGATCTTTGGTTCCAACCACCGTGTCTTTGTGCGACGCAGAAAAGGTGAACGGATGGACGCTACATGCCTGGTTCCCACCGTGAAGCATGGAGGAGGAGGCGTGATGGTGTGGGGGTGCTTTGCTGGTGACACTGTTGGGGATTTATTCAAAATTGAAGGCATACTGAACCAGCATGGCTACCACAGCATCTTGCGGTGGCATGCTATTCCATCCGGTTTGCGTTTAGTTGGACCATCATTTAATTTTCAACAGGACAATGACCCCAAACACACCTCCAGGCTGTGTAAGATAGAGCTGCACGATTCTGGCCAAAATGAGAATCACGATTTTTTAGCTTGGAATAAAGATCACGATTCTCTCACGATTCTCTGTGTAACAAAAAAAAATTGGGATAACTTTACTGTTACGTTTTATTTTTATTCATTAGTCACAAGTCTATTAATTGCGTTTGAAAGACTGCTACGCAAATACAGTGTGACATAAAATATTACAACAATCGCCATTTTATTCTGTAGGGTCTCTGCTAAAAAAATATATAAAATGTTTGGGGGTTCTAAGTACTTTTCTAGCAAAAAAAAACTGATTTTAACTTGCAAGCAACAAGTGTCAGAAAAAGGTCTAGTCTTTAAGAGGTTAAACTTCCTTTCTCCCTGGCAGAGGGAAGGAAAAGATACAATGTAATCATTTTGTTTATAGTTACTGGGAGACTTAGGCTCCGTTCACATGTGAGCGTATGGATCGCAGGCAGAACCGCCGCGGTTCCGCCCGCGATCCGGAGATTTATTGCAAATCGCGGGACGCCTAGCGTTGCCCGTTGATTTGCAATAGCCCCCCAAACGCCGAGCGATGTTGCCGCGATTTCCGCCTGCCGAATCGCGGCAACATCGTGCAAACAAAATCGCGGGACGCAATACGCTCCAAAGAAGCTCTTGTACTTCTTTGTACATCGTTTGGCGTTTGGGGGGCTATTGCAAATCAACGGGCAACGCTAGGCGTCCCGCGATTTGCAATAATCTCCGGATCGCGGGCGGAACCGCGGCGGTTCTGACCGCGATCCAAACGCTGACATGTGAATGCAGCCTTAGGTCCGGTTCACACTTATGCGATGCGGGAAGGCTGCGAATCCGCAGCCTGTTCCCGCATCGCACACGCACCCCCGGCAGTTCACACTGCCATATGCGATACGCTGGGGGTGTCAATGTAATCTTAACGACACCCCCAGTTTGATCGCATATCGCAGTGCGATTGTGACGTTCACACAGGATCGGATCGCACAAGTGTGAACCGCTGTGCGATCCGATCCTGATGCGGCTTCCAAAAAGGGTCCTGTACGTGTTTGCTGCGGCTGCGGTGCGAATTTAGCCATACAGAGTGTATGGCTAAACTTGCACCGCACAGCCGATCGCATGTAATGAAAGAGCAGTGCGCTCCGACATTACATGCGAACCCCGCACTCGCATAAGTGTGAACCGGGGCTTAATGCTGATAGGCGTTTGCGGGGAGGCTTTTTTTTTTTTTTCCACAGATGTTCTCTCTACTTCCTATGCAAAGAATCGAGCATATGTCAGGTTTAGATCGTCAGGGGGGTGAATCGAGATCGCGATTTTCATACGATTAATTGTGCAGCTCTAGTGTAAGGGCTATTTGACCAAGAAGGAGAGTGATGGGGTGCTGCGCCAGATGACCTGGCCTCCACAGTCACCGGACCTGAACCCAATCGAGATGGTTTGGGGTGAGCTGGACCGCAGAGTGAAGGCAAAAGGGCCAACAAGTGCTAAGCATCTCTGGGAACTCCTTCAAGACTGTTGGAAGACCATTTCAGGTGACTACCTCTTGAAGCTCATCAAGAGAATGCCAAGAGTGTGCAAAGCAGTAATCAAAGCAAAAGGTGGCTACTTTGAAGAACCTAGAATAGGACATATTTTCAGTTGTTTCACACTTTTTTGTTATGTATATAATTCCACATGTGTTAATTCATAGTTTTGATGCCTTCAGTGTGAATCTACAATTTTCATAGTCATGAAAATAAAGAAAACTCTTTGAATGAGAAGGTGTGTCCAAACTTTTGGTCTGTACTGTATGTCTTCCTCTACTTCAATGCCTCCAAAACTGCCAAAATACTCCTCCCTCTCTCTCACAGAACACCAGAGGTGTTCTGTGGCGTTGCAAGAATGGTGTCTGCATAAAGCGGGGATTGAGAGGAAAGAAAGTCCTCCTCTTCCTCCCGGTGCTCTGCCTCGAGTGTCCTGTCCATAATGCCACACAGAGCCTGGTACAGCAGGAACACAACAGGGATTGCGTCAATACTGATGCATGCATTGCCATGGCTCACTATCCTTGTTGCCTCCTCTAATAGTGACAGTACAGTGTATGCATGCTTTATCAGCAGCCAATGACATAGGGAAAAAAAAGCAGAGCTGCCCTGACCCTGTGATTGTGCCATACTTACATGGAATTCCCACTGAATTTCAGCCAACCAAACACTGGCTGTGTATGACCGCCTGAAATGGCTACAGACTCTTCTGGCCTGCTTCAGAAGATTGTGCAACCTTGGGTACCTGTTTAAGAAATGCTGCACCAACAAATTGGAGGACATGTGCCATGTTGGCGCCATTATCGTACACCACCATTCATGGCTGAAAGAATCTCTGCTCCAGTGTGGCTCCTGTCCCCTAGACAGACCAGCTGTAGCACTGCATGGCATCTTTTAGCCTGACTTGTTGAATAGCCCCTTGAATGCTTAGGGGGTACTGGTGGTTCATAGGACAACTCTGCAGAGGAGGGTATGGAGGAGGAGGGGATGGAGCTAACAAATCTCGCAACATCACCACCAGCCTTATGGAAACGTGGCAGCAAAACCAGCTCTGTCTGTCCTGCATCCTTCCTAGTTTCAAGCAGAGTTACCCAGTGTGCTGTGAATGAATATATCATCCCTGACCATGCTTGCTGGAGCATGAGTCAGCAGCAAAGTGGACCTTGTGGCTGACTTGCCCAAAGATGCCACAACATTGCCTTCCACATAATGGCACAGAGCCGTAAATTCCTTACGTGCAAAGAAATAGTGATTGGGAACCTGCCATTGTGGTACAGCACATTCTGCAAATTCACAGAAAGGGCAGAATCCACCAGACAGAAAGGCAGGAGCTGAAAAGCCAGTGGCTTGGACAAGCTGGAATTTAGACGTTGGGCATGTGTTAACTGTATTTTTGTTTTCGCTGCAGCAGCTGATGCAGAGAAATTCGCCTGCTATACTCTACAGCTGGTGGTGTGCTGCTGGCAGACGTACTGCAGGGACCTGTGACACCCTTCGCTATACCATCTTTCCTGTCAGTGGAGGCTGCTGAGAGCTCATGAGATATAGCGGGGGTAGACAATGTGGCATCCTTTCATTTCTAACACATTACCCAGTCCATATCAGTATAGATATCCAGCATTATAATTTTCCCCTTGGAGATCTGATGTGTTTTCAAAGTGTTCCTTTAATTCTTTTGAGCAGTGTGTATATGGATTCCCCCAGTTCTACTCCTCCTAGTATATATGATGCATGCATATTCTTAGCCCCCAAGTGTATAACTTTACATTTATCAGCATTAAACCTAATTTGCCACATAGTTGCCCAATGAAACAGTGCATTGAGGTCTGCTTGTAAATTGGTGGCATCCTGTAAGGACGTTATTTTATTGCAAAGCTTGGTATCATCTGCAAAGACTGAAATGGTACTTTTAATCCCAGATCCTATATCATTTATAAAAAGGTATTAAAAAGTAAGGGTCCTAACACTGAACCTTGGGGTACACCGCTGATAACCTTCGACCATTTCGAGTGAGAATCATTAACCACTACTCTCTAAATTTGGTCTTTTAGCCAGTTTTCTATCCATTTACAAACTGATTTTTCCAAGCCTGTAGACTTTACCTTACATATTAGCCGTGTGTGGGGAACTGTGTCAAACGCTTTTACAAATTCTAAGTATAGTACGTCCACAGCCACCCCTCTGTCCAAGGTTTTACTTACCTCCTCATAAAAAAATATCAGATTTGTCTAACAGTTTGTCTTTAATGAATCCATGCGGTCTGTTACTTAAAATATTTTTTCCAGCAAGAACTCATTTATGTGGTCTTTTATTAAACTCTCCAGTATCTTCCTGACTATAGAAGTTAAACTAGAAGTTAAACTAACAGATCTATAGTTACATGGTAAAGACCTTGATCCCTTTTTAAATATAGGCACGTCAAGCCAGTGGTACTATTCCAGGCATTAAAGCGGAGTTCCAAACTTTTCTGTGTTTATTAAACGTCAGCAGCTACAAAAAGTGTAGCTGCTGACTTTTAATAAAACACACACTCACCTTTTCCAGGATCCAGGGATGTGGTCACCTGAAGCCTCGATCCTCTCCCTCTCTTCTTGGCGGTACCGGCATCACTAGTGTGGGCACACGGCTGTGACAGCTTGCAGCTTCACAGCCGGGTGCGCACTGGGTTCAGAATGGCCGGGCAATCATCTGGGACCTCCGACATGTCTGAGAAGATTGCAGGGAGGAAGGGGAGAGGAGAACTCACCCCCTCTCTCAAAACTAGGTACCCCCCCAAAAAAAAAATAACATGCCAAAAGGTAACATGGCAGGGGGTCAGGAGTACTTAAAGTGGAAATTCCACTTTTGGGTGGAACTCCTCTTTAAAAAGTTCCTAAAAATTACAAACTGGCTTTGAAATGACAGAGCTCAATTCTTTCAGAATGCCATCTGGTCCAGGTGCTTTATCCACCTTTGTTCTGTCCATCATTTTTGGAGCAGAGCATGGTACATTATCGCAGTTTTTGGTCCGTTTGCCGCACTTGGGGAGCCTTTAGCACATTTGCAGCGTTTCTTAAACGCATGGCAAAGCACATATTTTGCCATGAATTTGGAAACACACAGATGTGAATGGAGCCTCAGTGTTCTTGTGTAAATGCACCAATTTCACTTTCAGGCCCCATTTACACCTAGAGTAGTAGGACACATGTTTTTTGGTTCATTTTTCCAATGACACACATAGGGCAGCCGTTGATTACACGTGGCAAAGTAGCTCATGGAACATTTTGGTGTGGTGCGAGATGCAGGTTTGTAACTGCGTTTGTCACCTGTTTTTTCATATGGCAAATGTGTGTTTGATTCTGTGTTTGGTGTGCCGTTAAAAATTAATGACACTGGAAGAGCAACTAGATAATTTTAGTTGTATAAATGTGGCCATACACTATACAATCCGATTGTACAATCTCATTTAGCTTTACCAAAACTCTATATAATAGGAAGACACACCATCTCTCAAACCACTCTGTATCCAATCAGGCAGGCCTTGCACTACATCAGGGGTATCCTGTGGGCTACATGTGACCCCAGGGAGTTTAGCATGCAGCCTGAGCCCTTCTGAAGGGATGCTCGGGAAGCCAGGCAAATGCATGCGTGGAGAAATGCCGGGGATGCTGTTAAAACGTAGTTGATGGGTGAAGGTGTGCTAATGAGGTCAGCTGGTCCATACACTATGGCCCCTTTCACACAGGCGGACCGTTCAGATCCGCCTGTCAGTTTTTTTGGCGGATCTGAACGGTCCCCCCATGCATCTCTATGGGGCATCGGATGTCAGCGGAGACATGTCCGATCCGTCAAATATATCAAACCCTATTTTCCATCCGTCCAGCGGTCCTTTCCCATCCGTTTTCCCCTACAGAGATGCGTGGGGAACTGACAGCTGTGTCTCCGCACACAGAGCGGAGACAGAGCTGTCATCCTCCTGCTCAGCGGGGGTTCGGCAGATCGATCCCCCGCTGAGAAAAACGGACTCCGTCCGACGGAGTGTGTGAAAGGGGCCTATACGAAAAATCGTTCAAACTCATTTTGGAAAAACAAACACTCAGCCGTGAGAGCAAATGATAGTGCCATCATGTAATGTCCGATAAATCGTTCAATGCACATAAATTAATCAGTTTTTTGTTCGTTTTTTCCCCATATACCTTAATGGGCCATACACACTATGCAATTGTCTTTAGATTTACCAAAACCATATAATATGAGGTCAAATCTAAACACTTCGAGTTGTATGAACTAAGGCAGGCCCTTGTACTACATAGTTGAAGGTAAATCTAAAGGAAACCGAACAACAAAAGTTGTACAGTGTGTATCTAGCTTAAAGGCCCTTACACAAAATTGGAAGTAAAATTTTGTCTGACGAACAATCTGCCGATTTTCAGATCGTTAATATAGTGCTTTCGACAGTCGATTACGAATTTTCAGACAACAAAAACTGGATGTGCAGGCTATAAAAATTGTATTGTACGTGAACACAACGTCCGATTTTCATTAAATTAGTACAGTTTTCGTCCGAAAAAATCATAAGAGCAAGACTAGGCATGCTCGTAAACTAAAGAACACATACAAAACAATTCAACACCTGACATCACTTCTGAAGTTGAATTCTGTCGTATGAGAATTTTCGTATGAAAGTAACCTCTTCACTTTCCATATGAGGCTAGCATGCAACAAAAAACGAAAGAAAATTTGTCCGATAATCTGATCGTGTGTACGAGGCTTAAATCTGTGGGGATTACGTCCCTAACCTCCTACCCCCCCCCCTTTTTTTTTCCTTTTCGCTACTCTGACCTTTTCACACTCCCATCTCTATTCCTACTATTTTATCAGGTATACTTGAAGCCCAGGACGCCCTGCCCCAGTGGACCCTTGGTCTACAATTTTGTATATGTTTGAGAATGTCTAACCTCAATTACTTACAAACTACCTGTGAAATTTAGTTATACCCCTGCGTGGGTGCACCTATTCTTATCTCACTTCTTTTAAAAAAAAATTAAAAAGAAAAAAAAAAAAAACTTCTGCTAGGTCAGTACAATGGCTCCCAATCCATAAGCACATCATGTATAACAGCGCAATTATGCAGTGAGCTGCAAAGTCTGCATGCACATGCAGTATATATATATATATATATATATATATAACATTCATCATTGTTTCCTTGTCTTGGCGGATGTTACTGAGGAACACTTGCTTCAAAGCCATATAGCTTCAAGCGATAGCTTTCATCCAAGTAATGACACTTTTGTTAGACACGTCGGCATATTTTCACACTTCTCGCTAAATTAATTATCAGTAATAAGACGCATTTCAGGCTGAACATGACAGAACCCTACTACTTCAACTTAATTAAAAATATTGCATCATGCAAAGACATGCTAAGAACTACAGGAGTGCAGATAAAATCAACAATGGCAGAAAAACATTGGACAGGGCCTCATTTCGGTATGTTTAGATAGATGTGCCACAGATTTCCATTACATCCTGTATGTTTGGTGCGCCATCAGAACATGCACTACACCTGCAGTATATAAAAGAAGTCTACGGCAAAGCTGGGTAAACCGCTGCACTTCAGTGTAAAAGCAGTCTTATGGGGGCGGTAAAACACAATAGTTGAGACTGAGCCCCGACCTCTGATGTAGCGTCAGCGTCTCAATGGCAACCCTGCCCCAGGCTCCAGGGGCCCATGCAGACACCCTGTCACATTCCGTTTTACTCTTGGGCAGGAGGGGCAGTGGCGGGGGGGCGGTTGGCATATAAAGGAACTGATCCTTTCTGTTTTACACCTACAACCACTGAAATAGACATTGAGCCCTTGTAAAAAGTAAACAAAGTCAGTGTTCACACTTGTTTCATTCACTCATGACCAGGCCATTTTTGCGAAACGCCACTGCGTTACTTTAACTGACAATTGCGCGGTCATGCATCGGTATTCCCCCAATAATTTTTAAGTCACTTTTTTCCCAAAAATAGAGCTTCCTTTTGGTGGCATTTGATCATTACTGCGGTTTTTATTTTTTGCGCTATAAACAAAAAAGGACTGACAATTTAGAAAAAAAAAAAAAAAAAAATTTTTTACTCTCTGATATAAAACATATGGAATAAAAAAAAAAAAATCTAAATTTCTTAATCAATTTAGACCAATATGTATTCTGCTACATGTTTTTAGTTAAAAAAGAAAAAAAAAAAAAAAAAACAATAAGCGTATATTGATTGGTTTACACAAAAGTTATACTGTCTGCAAACTATGGGATATATAACAAAACTTTATTTTTTTATATACTAGCAATTATGCGGATCACCAACTTATAGCTGGACTGCGAAATTGCAGCGGACAATCGGACACTTGTCCCCGGGCTGTCGTGTCTGTTGAAAACTGCTAAAGACTGCACACGAATTTTGTCGGCCAACAACAGCCGACTGCAGAAGTGATGTCATGTGATGGTTTACTTTCCGTGTGTTTTTTCTTTTCTGAGCATGCCCAGTCTTGCTAATCGGCTGTCTGTCGGCCGAAATCTGTACTGACTGGCGAACAATCAGCCGTTCTGGTGACGGCCAACAAAAATTTTAATGCCTGCACGACAGATTCTGTTCGGCCGAAAATGCGCTGTCGGCTGTCGGAAGCATCATACTAACAAGCCTACAATCGGCCGATCGGTCGTCGGCCGAATATTTACGGCCGACAATCGGTACGTGTGTACGGGGCTTAAGGCCCCTTTCACACTTGTGCGACTTAAAAGTCGCCCGATTTTTGCCACGATTTGAAGCAATGCCTATGTCTTTGGACCTCAAAAACTATTAAAATAGGCCAAAAGTAGTGCAGGGGCTACTTTTAAGTTATTGCGACATGAAGTCATACAGATATGAACGGTACTCATTGGAAATCATGGAGAACGATTTTTCATGCGACTTTGCTGTCCCAAACTGCAGGACAAGTCGCACAAGTGTGAAAGGGGCCTAACTGACACTTTGGGGGAACCAGTGACACTAATACAGTTATCAGTGCTAAAAATATACACGGTCACTGTACTAATGACACTGACTGGAAAGGGGTTAAACATCTAGGGTAATCAAATGGTTAAATGTGTGCCTAGCCAGTGTTTGTTTTCTCTATGTGTGCTGCTTTTACTAGAAAAAAAAAGAGATGGATTCTAGACCCCGCTTTGCAGGAACACACAATCCATCCCTTCCCCCCTCTCAGAACAGCAATTTGCCTAGTTCACACAGGCAGATCCCTGTTCTGTGTTGTTTACTGACGATCGGCAGGTGCTGGAGGGCATCGAGTGCCCATCACCCGCAGATCAGCTTCTGCTGTAAAAATTCACAGCAGAAGTAGCACGCATGCCCCTCTCCTTGCAGACAGGAGTGCGGGATCACATACAGCTGCCACCCTTTAGCAGTAAAACTGCTATAGAGTGGTCAACAAGTAGTTAAACAATGGGTAAACGTCCAATTGGAAAATAACTGTTTAAAATCTTCATTATACTATTCAATAAAAAAAAAAAAAATTTTAAATTCAGAACCATTTCATTGTCAGCACTTGCCGACCGCCCGCCGCATATATACTGCGGCAGGCTGGCTTGGCTGCACGAATCGCTGTACCTGTACGGCGATTCGCAAGAGCGCTCCTGGGTGCGAGCGGGCGGCGCGCTCTCACCCCCACTAGGCAGCGGGGATGCTGATGCATGGGACCGGCAGCACCGCTTGCCGCAAGCCATCCGGAATCTCTCCCTGCTGAGAGAGAAGGACGGTCAGCTGTTGCTCATTATGAAATACTAACCTTAGAACGAGCCCTCGCCGTGCCGCCCGCTTACCTCTATGACGGGCAACATGTTCAGTCGCCCGTCTTCCGGGGTCTCGCGGAATCCGGCCATCTGATTGGCCGGAGCCACGGTGACGTCACTCCCGCGCACGCGCGCGGGAGCCGACGGTCTCGGCACGGGGCTCTGAAGGAACAGCACCAGCGGCCGTTCCTTCAGAGCGCATGCGCCAGTGATGTCACTGGCTGCACGTAAGGTAAATATCTCCTAAACGGTGCAAGTTTAGGAGATATTTACAGTACCTATAGGTAAGCCTTATCATAGGCTTACCTATAGGTAAAAGTTGCAGAGGAGGGTTTACTTCCTCTTTAAAGAGGAGCTCCAGGCACCTATAAAAAAGAAAAAGTCAGCAGCTCACACATTTAACAAATCATGTTTGGCCTGAAGATTACATAAAACCCCTAAAATTTTCTGAAAGCAGATACCTTAGAGAAAAAAATTGTGGTAGTACCAATTTTTTATGTCACACAATATTACTGTAAAGGTAAAATTTCAGTAAAAACACATTAAAAAGTTAATTTTAGGAGAAAAACACAATAAATTACCCAATTTATTGATAAAATGTAAAAGCCGAAGTTGCACCGAGTAAATAGATACCCAACATACCAAACCTCATACACGTCAGTACCCTATCTTTTCCATAGGCGAGGCTGTAAAAGCCCCCTATACGTCATCATTTTAGGGTTATGAAGGAGGTCTGGTGCTAGAATTATTGCTCTCATTCGGGCGTGCGTGACGATATGTAACACGTGTATCGCAACTGATGTTTTCAGGCATAGGCACCCACCGCGTGCGTTTACATTTGTATGTGTATGTGGTAGTGGGGGGCTTCCATGTTTTGTGTGGGGGGGGGGGGGTCGGGATTTAATGTGCTTGGGTGTAACTTTAATTTTTTACATACATATTTTTTTTTTTTTTAACTTTATTTTTTTTTTCAATCACATAGGGCAGCCTTTCTCAACCTTTTTCAACACAGAGGAACCCTTGAAATACATTTCTGGTCTCAGGGAACCCCTGCTAAAAAATAAAAATCTACAACTCATGACACATTAGTGTGACAGTCAGTGGGAAGAATGCTCCTTAAGGCCCGTACACACGATAAGAAAATCTGTAGGGAAAATTCCTCCGACAACCGAACTGCCGATATTCGGATTGTTAGTATGGTGCTTTTGACAGCCAACTCCGACTTTTCAGCTGACAAAAATCCTGATGTGCAGGCTATAAAATTTTTGTCGTCCGTAATACAACATCCAATTTTCCTCTCATTAGTACAGATTTCAACGGAAAAAAATCTTAAGAGCAAGACTAGGCATGCTCAGAGACGAAAGAACACATACAAAAGCAATCCAACACATGACATCACTTCTGAAGTAGAATTCTGTCGTACGGGAAAATTCGTATGAAAATAACCTCTTCACTTTCCACATCAGACTAGCATGCCACAAAAAACGGACGACAGATTGTTCGATAATCTGATCGTGTGTACGAGGCTTTACTCTTGTCATCATTGGGAAGAATTATCCCCTAAGAGATAGCTAAAAGGAGCAATGGTGTCATTGCTCAAGGAACCCCTAGCAACCTCAGGAGGAACTCTAGGGTTCCACGGAACCCTGGTTGAGAAACTCTGACAAAAAGTCCTCTATGTTATGATTTTTTTTGGGGGGGGGACTGGTTCTCTTTAATAAAACATACAGGGTAAAAGACCCTGCATATCTCCAGTGCTCCACTGAATGGAATGCAGTGCACATCGCCTTGATGGCTGGGGAAACTGTCAATGGGAACTCGAAAATGACGTCACACACTTCTGGGTCAACAAATAAACGGGGAGGAGGTCCGCTCTCCTCCCTTCCCTCTACCTACTGGCGGCACTGGCTATGCGGATCGTGGGCACGCAGATGGGCAAATGGTGCCCAGAATACATTGGGGGGGGGGGGGGGGGGGAAGGGTGCGGGCCTGGGGAGCTTTCAGGCAGATAAATAGGAAGCTTGCATACGAGTTTCAGAAAATTGTCTTTTACTAATAAATCACGCAATTATTGGAAATAAATTGTGACCAATATATTTTGAGGTTGAACCCTAAAAAGACACAGAACACGTTTCATCTCAACACAGCCGGACTGATGGAAAAAATAGAAATACAAAATAATACAGTTTACAACCAACTATTCTGAGCCTTTTGTAATGCTGTCACATGTGCCTTCCACAGCAAACCATCTCTCCTGCAAAACAAACAAGGGTGTGATTGTTCTAATTATCTAATAGATACCCGAACATGCCAAAATCAAAGGGTTGGGCAACAGGCATCGTACTTTCATGTATACTAGTTTATATTCCTGGACCGGACAGACTCCCTCCTGGATTATATATGGATATGCTCCCCTTCTATAAAGACAAGATACTATACTTATTCACAATACTTTTACATTCAAGCTGTAGGGCATGTGAAACTTACCCCGCAGTACTTTACATTCCAGCTGATTATTGAACGATGAATCAACTAGAGCAGACAAGTGTAAAGTTTTCACAGTATATTGCTTACCATTGTGACTAACCAGGTCATATGTAAATTACACAAGAGTACATCTTAAGGAGCAGTTCACACCAGGAATCGCAGTGGAACACAATCACTTTCCTGCGCAATTTGAGCGCACTGCGTTTTCAGCCTATTCACGTAAAATCGCACTGCACAACACAAAAACGTAGTGCATTGCACTACTTTAAAAAACACATTGCAACCAGATAACATGGTACTTTTGTAACATGCAATCCATCGCAGGCAAATGCACTGCGCTTGGGATGTAGTTAGCATTGCATTGCAATTTGGGAAAAATGCACAGAGCGCGGGTTTCCTTCGCCATTTTCTGGTGTGAACATGCCCAAAAGCTGATGTTTAGGTCTTGCAAGTTTTAGGCTGGGTACACACAATTCGCACGACAATCGAGTGTGACCGACTTTCAATAAAATCGGTTCACACAGGTCTGGGGCATCCGCGGTCCGCATTCCAAAAGGGTTCTGTGCATCTTTGGGTCCAATTCAAGTATAAATTCAGACAAAAATTGGGGCCCGATTCACACTTAAACCGGGGAACACAAGCGCACCTGACCCTGGGCACAAACACCTGCCTGCATACGTGTGAACCAGGCCCTACATTGGTACAGCTTGGTCCAATGTAGGTATGTATGTGCCATACTTGTGGAAGCTGGAAATAACTGTGGTAGACACCACTATGGCAGCGATCTTCACTATCTTCTGTGTCCTCCGCCGAGCAGCTGCCCAGCGTGCTACTGAACACTATTCAGAGCAGCTTCAGAGAATGCTTTTCATTTTTCTCAATGAATGCACAGCCTTCTCTGATTGAACAAGATGGAAAGGTGTGGTGGAAGTCATGACTGCCACTTCATCCAATCAGAGAACACTTTGCATGTATTTAGAAAACAAAGAGTTCTCTATGCTGAACTCCTGTGGTACCCCTGAAGCAGAAGAGAACCCATAAAACCCTAGTGTGGGACTGGTATTATGGAGGTGAGCCATTCTTTTGTTTTGAATGCACCAGGATGATGGACTGTTTATGTTACTTGCTGAACAAAAGCTGTTTAAGGCTCCTTTCACACGGCGCTCCGTGTGAAAGGTCCGCTGCGGGACTTTTTTTTTTTTTCTTCCACGGAGCGGATGACATTTCTGTCATCCGCTCCGTGTGCCCGCATATCATCCCATCCGTTTGCGGATGATATACGGACATAATGTAAGTCTATGGGCACTGCGGATGTCAGCGGATGACACCGCTGACATCCGATTTTCCTTCCTTTCCGTTTTTTACACGGAAGGAAAAATGGGGTCCTGTTCCATTTGTAAAAACGGAACAGAACTGAATGGAGGAAAATCGGGTGTCAGCGGATGGTATTCCGCTGACACCCGCAGTGCCATTCACTTACATTATGTCCGCAAATCATCCGCAAACGGATTGGATGATTTGCGGACACACGGAGCGGCCGTGTGAAAGGAGCCTAAGTTCCTGAGTTTTGAAAGTACAATAAAGACTGTTTACTTTTACAAGTGGGCTGATGAGCTTTGGCTCTCTGGAATACGCTGGATATACATTAAATTATTTAGGTTAGTAGGTAAAACTTGTGCATTTGTTTGGTAATTTGTAAGCAGCTTAAAAACACGAATATAAGCCAGAGATGCGCCTTCCAGCCCCACTGCAGGCAGCCTGTAAAAACCTACAAGAAGCTGAACACAGCTATGGCTAGACCATGTACTAACATTAAAGCGGAGTTCCACTCATTTTTTGAAGGTCCAATCACTCTCAATGCTGTAATAAATGGCAGATATTTTTTTTTCTTTGTACATACCTTTTATACTTTTTCATCTGCAGCACTTCCTGGTGCTGCCGCCTAGGTGATTACATCACTAGGCAATTTACAAGGGCTCCTGGGATAGCGGCGTCATGTATCCCAGGAGTCCTTTCGAATCGCCTAGTGACGAAATCTCGTGTTACTTCAGGACCGGAAATGACACGAACGAAGGATCGGGATGTCGCGATTGACAGGTTGCTATAGCAATGGGGGAGGGAATTTCCGCCGACGCTGCCATTGTTATGGCAACCTGTCGGGAAGATAGAGAGCCGCTCAGTGCACAGGCGTGAGAGAAGGAGGTGCATGCTGGGTAGCCAGCTGCACCGAATCCCGGAAATCAGGGGAAGAGGGCTTCAGATGCCCACAGATGACATGGAACCTGCCTGCTTCCGGGATCTGGTCAGTCTTCAAATATTTTGACACAAAGTACAGGGACTACACATAGGGCATGTTCTAAATGTTGCTATATATATATATATATATATATATATATATATATATATATATATATATATATATATATATATATATATATATATATACACATATACACACACACACACACACAGGGCTTTTTTCTTTCTCAGAGAAAAGGTACAGGAACTATCACCTTCTGAGTCACCCTTTGTCTTTGCCCCCTACCCACCTCTGAGCAGGGTCCCTAGGTTTCACCCCCTACCCACCTTCCATTACCGCCCCTTTTAGAGAATACAGAACCAAGTATCATTTTGTGCTACTAAGTAACTTGTATGTAATTTGATAGACCCCACCCCAGCAACAGTAGACCCCCTCCATCAACAATAGACCCTCCTGCAGCAATAGACCCCCTCCCCCACAACAATAGTCCTCCCCCAGCAACAATTGACCCCCCACAACAAAATACCATCCTAGCAACAACCCCCAGCAGCAACAACAGATCTCCCAGTAGCTAGCATCAATAGATCCTCCAACAGCCAGCAACAATAAACCCCTCTCAGCAACAATTTACCCCCTAGCAACATAAGACCCCCCCACCCCCCACAAGCAACAATAGACATACCTGGCAACAATAGACACCCACAAAAAATAGATCCCCACCAGTGACAATAGATCCCCCAGCATCGATAGACCTTCAGGCACACCCCAGCACTCCTTGCGATAAAATACATTCAGTGCTAGAGGTGCCGGAACTGCGTTCCCGCTGAAAAAAAGCCCTGTATATATATAAGTACAGAGGAGTGTTTAAAAAAGTATTTGGGGGACTGGAACTCCGCTTGAAGGACGTTTTAGGCCATTTTACACAGGTAACAAAAGGGTGGTAATGACAGATGGATGATTCGTGTTTTTACCTTCTTGTGGCCCACCCACACCCTACCATTACAGTCAGACGGTGAAGGCACAGCCGAGCATGGTGGCCATGCAAGCATAACTTGGCTGGCAGACTGCACTGCCTGTCAAATTTACCCATTGAGGTCAAGTGGATTATGCCGCAACTGCAAGCCAACTGCTTGGTTCACAGGTGCAACGCTTCATTTCAATACATTGTCTTCCTTTGGATTTAGGAAAAGCCCAAAAAAAAACAAAGCAAGAATTTAGAAGGTGTTGGCATAGCCTCCAAATACCAAAATGATCCACCATAGAGACTGACATCCATCTATAAGAGCTCTCATTGAATCTCCCCTTTATGCCTCTTTTACAATAAAGGCTTCTTCCACATTGCTTCTCTGTGTACAGAGCCCTGTGTCGTTAGTAAACACAGGGCTCTGTACTGTGATTCGCTATGCAAATCAGCAGGTCCCACCCATTAATTATAGGCCAGGACCTGCTGACTAACTTGTGCTGTGCTGAATGACAGCACAGATCTGGCGGTGGTTGCGCACGCTTCCTACCCAGAAGTGCTGAATCACATACATGTACGGGATCTGGCGCAGAGTGGTCGCCCTGACGCAGTATTTTCACAATGGGGTCTACAAGTAGTTCATGGAGACGTTGTATGAGGTGTGAAGGAGAGTAGAAGTCACATAGGTGCCTCCTACCCGGGTCATCTATCAGTGATGCCCATCAGGGCCACCTATCAGTGCCTCATCATCAGCACTCATCAGTGCAGCTTCATCAGCACACATCAGTGAAAGAGAAAAATCACCTGTTTGCAAAATTTAGAACAAGCTATGAATTTTTTTTTTTCAATTTACAACCTTTTTTTGTTTATTTGGCAAAAAAAATAAAAAAGGGGTGATTAAATACTACTAAAAGAAAGCTATATTTGTGTGAAAAAAAAAATGCCAGAAATTTCACATGGGTACAGTGTTGCAGGACCACGCAATTGTCATTCAAAGTGTGACAGCGCTGAAAGCTGAAAATTAGCCTCGGCAGGAAGGGGGTGAAAGGGCCCAGTAGGCAAGTGGTTAAACCTGTAAATGCTGCACCACAATCACATACATTCTACATGGCCCCATGGACTAGCATGGGTCGCGGCTGGCGGCGGCAAGTTCAGGTGGGCAGTCAGGGGGTAGTAAAAAAGTATTAGGACTGATTTACACCTGAATCATGTTCCTGTACTATTTAGCCCCGGTTCACACTTGTGCGTGTGCGGGGTTCGCATGTAATATCGGAGCGCACTGCTCCGACATTACATGCGATCGGCTGTGCGGTGCGAGTTTAGCCATACAGTTTGTATGGCTAAATTCGCACCGCAGCCGCACCAAACACGCACAGGGACCCTTTTTGGAAGCCGCATCAGGATCGGATCGCACAGCGGTTCACACTTGTGCGATCCGATCCTGTGCGAACTGCACGATCGCACTGCGATATGCGATCAAACTGGGGGTGTCGTTAAGATTACATTGACACCCCCAGCGTATCGCATATGGCAGTGTGAACTGCCGGGGGTGCGTGTGTGATGCGGGAACAGGCTGCGGATTCGCAGCCTTCCCGCATCGCATAAATGTGAACCGAGGCTCAGTGTGGTTTTATTTTCCGCCCATTCATTTGCATGCGCTACTTTTCAAGAATTTACTGAACTCGTTTACACTGTTCTGAAGTGCCCTGCAATCTGGTGCAGGCAAATGCACTGCGTTCGCGATCTTCTTTTGAGGTGTCATTGGGGGACACAGTGTGGAAAATGAGGACGGAACGTGGTTTCCTGCACTGCGCCCTTACCGCCACCGACCCCATGTGAAGGTACCCAAAAACACGTAAAACACATGCCCATAATCGGTCTAATAACCTGGAAAAACATTATATACACACACAAACATATTACATATACACACACACAAACATATTATATATATATATATATATATATATATATATATATATATATATATATATATATATATATATGTTCTGGAGTCAGATCTTTATTAGGTGTAAATCTCCCATTCTCTGCACATGAGAGCTCCAAGTAGACCTTCATAGATGGTCAGTGTGTGAGGAGAAGCCGGGGGTCACCTTGTGTCATCCCTGTCCTCCCCTCATCACACACATACGCTGACCTCCTCAGCACCCGGCCCGCACCCCCGACACTGCAGACTGTACCACTCTCAGCCACCTACGGGGGGGGATCCCGACACCGTACTTACACCTAATCTGACGAGCGCTGCCATAGTTGAAGCAGTTTAGTTGCCGCTGCAGCCTATCCAGCTCTTCATTCCATGCTGAGCAGAACAACTTCCGAGGCAAACTCTCTCCGCTTCCGCCAGCCGCTCTGTAACTAGCGGGCGCCATGTTTTGGCTGGCGCCGGCAGGTTTTAAGGCGACCTCTGCACGAGCTCTCCTATTCTGTTACATGAATGTGAATTGTGAACGGGTTGTGCGGAGGCAGTGTATAGTCCATGGAGCCGGAGGTTGAGAGGGTTTTATTCAAGCTATTGCAAGTCCTTGACTTTCGGCTTGTATGAGGTGTTTAGAGGGAGAGTAGGGAAAGGGGAGATGTAAGCTGGAGATTGGAGGGCCTCAAAACAAAGCATTATATTGGATATTTACTGTATAAACACAGTCAAAAATGGCTCGTGTCAGCCTATACATGATAAAAAAAAAAAGGGAACTCCATGATACAAAACAAGTTTGCTCAGGGAGATAGAGATTTGGTGGACTTTAAAGGCACATATTAAGTAGGCAAAAGACTACCATAGATATAAAAAACATATATTCTTTTATTTAACCAAAGTTTTTTAAAAAAGAACAAAAGTTCAAAAAACACAGAATTATAAAATGACATACATATTGTTTGAAATAAGAACATTTATCCTATCTATAGGTCAAAATATTAGATATACAGATATTGTAGTAGTTACACTTTGTGAGTATTAGGATAGTGGTCTGAAGAGGTCGACGCGTTTCGCCTTAGCTTCTTCTGGACCTCAGACGCAAATATACAATTTATCTCTTTTAGTAGAAACAGAAACATGCAATTAGTACAAAGCATTTTATATTACATTATTATTTCATATCTTGTATTGGGTTATTAATCAAAAACAACACACCTCTCAAAATGCAGAAAACCATGTGATCCGTGGTCATCAGTATCAGTATATCATATTGATCATAGAGTAATAAAAATGGGAAGTGAAGAGGGAGAGAGCCAAGGCCCAAAAAACTGGTGGAGTAGGCCACCTATATATATGGGGCAAAGGAAAAACATATGAATCTCAAAAGGGTATCTCAGTATTCTCAAATATTAGTAATGGTTTGTGTTATATTTACCTCAATTCCCACACTGGAATCTATCGAGGATTCAGGTCGGGATCAGAGCAATGATATGGAGGCTGCTATTGGTTGTATCATATGAGGGTCTAATAAAAGAAGTATTGTATATATTTATGTTAGTATTCCCATATCTCATCCATTCAATGGAAATGGAGAGACAAAAACACAAATATATAAAACCACAGGGTTCTATACTTATAAATACATCTCCAAATTAATTCATTATTACCTTTGTATCCTTCTGTTTAAACTTAGACCATATTAGGACCCAGTCCCCTTATAGCAGTAGATATAGGTGTCTTGTAACGTTGGATGGAAAAATTCCCCCCAGACTTGTAGTATATCCACTAGGATGTAATCAGATAATAATAACTTATATTCACAGAAAGAGGGTATATATCTCGATTTAAATCCTTTATGTTAATGTATACATATCGTATATATATATATATACCTATAGATATTTGTTACTTACATAGTAGAGTATATTCCAGTGTAAAGCAATGATATTATAGAATTTACAGCTGAAATAACTTGTGAATATAATTCCCAGAGATAGAGAAGGTATAGTCATCTGGTTCAAAAGGGGGCGACCTAAGACGTTTTCAATAGAAAAGCATGTCTAGATTAGTTTGAATATATTGCCAAAATTTGGGGTGAAGTAGTTTTAATAAGCTCAAAAAACTTACTGCGCCAAGAGCCTCCATCATCGTGCTCGTATCCCGCCATGTCCTAAGTGTGTGTGCATGCCGCATATATACCTAATCATTTCCCAATGAATTGTGATCTGGTGTTTGTTTGTTGCTCTCCGCGCACCGGAAGTGCGTCACTTTCCCGCCTTCGTATTTTACCTTAGGACGCGACCGGAAGTGCGTCCTTTGTTTACATCCGGTCTGATAGTTCCTCAGGAATGGCTTGTGTCAGCCTATACATGATAGTTCCTCAGGAATGGCTCGTGTCAGCCTATACATGATAGTTCCTCAGGAATGGCTCGTGTCAGCCTATACATAATAGGTCCTCAGGAACGGCTCGTGTTAGCCTATACGTGATAGGTCCTCAGGAACGGCTCGTGTCAGCCTATACATGATAGTTCCTCAGGAATGGCTCGTGTTAGCCTATACATGATAGTTCCTCAGGAATTGCTCATGTCAGCCTATGCATGATAGTTCCTCAGGAATGGCTCGTGTTATGATAGTTCCTCAGGAATGGCTCGTGTTATGATAGTTCCTCAGGAATGGCTCATGTCAGCCTATACATGATAGGTCCTCAGGAATGGCTCATGTCAGCCTATACATGATAGGTCCTCAGGAATGGCTTGTGTCAGCCTATACATGATAGTTCCTCAGGAATGGCTTGTGTCAGCCTATACATGATAGTTCCTCAGGAATTGCTCATGTCAGCCTATACATGATAGTTCCTCAGGAATGGCTCGTGTTATGATAGTTCCTCAGGAATGGCTCATGTCAGCCTATACATGATAGGTCCTCAGGAATGGCTCATGTCAGCCTATACATGATAGGTCCTCAGGAATGGCTCGTGTTATGATAGGTCCTCAGGAACGGCTCGTGTCAGCCTATACATGATAGTTCCTCAGGAATGGCTCTTGTTAGTCTATACATGATAGGTCCTCAGGAACGGCTCGTGTTAACCTATACATGATAGTTCCTCAGGAATGGCTTGTGTTAGCCTATACATGATAGGTCCTCAGGAATGGCTCATGTCAGCCTATACATTAAGGGTCCTCAGGAATGGCTCATGTCAGCCTATACATGATAGGTCCTCAGGAATGGCTCGTGTTAGCCTATACATGATACATCCCAACCTGCAAAAACTAATTTCAGAGAGGTGGCAAACTCTTTTCAGGGAGGTGGCAGTCCACGCCACCGACGCTCCTCCCCCCCTGCGCGTGCACACGACGCCCTTCCCGCGCAACCACGGCCCCGCAAACTAATTTAACACAATTAGAGGATGAGCAAATTAAATGGAATCAGTATACAGAGGTTTAGTTATTGAGAGATATTAAAGGAACACTCTAACCACCATGACAACTTCAATGATTTGAAGTGGTGATGGTGGTAGGAGTCAGAAACACTGCACATGCTTGGACATTTCCAGTTATGTGCTGGGAGATAGTTGCACCCCTAGCACATATGACTTAGGTAGCCAGAAAATGCAATGTCCTTATTCATACATGTATGAACAAGGACATGACATTGCAACAATTTACACACGCTAATGCACATACCTTTTCTACTTATTTTGCAGACTGCTGGTGGGTACTGATGGGGGTTACTGCTTGTGGGTAGTGCCCTGTTCACCCTACGGCTGTGCCCACCAGTGCTTTGCCTAGCTTACTCTCTTCCCACCTGTATCCTCTTAGCTAATGCTGTGCCCACCCTGCGCCATCGTGTGCTCTCTGTACCTTACCCGGTGCCCACCCTGTCTACGTACCCGCTGTGCTCTCTCCACCTTGTGCCCACCTGTGCTCTAAGCACCTTACCTCATGCCCTCCTTAACTGGTACCCACCCTCCCCATGTGCCCTCTGCACTTTACCTTGTGCCAACCTGTGCTCTCTCCCACTGCACATGGGCCCCTCCTCCTTACTGTGCCCTCCCCACCTTACCCTGTGCCCACTCCTGTCCCCTCAGGGCTGGAAGTGAGTGCAAGCTCTTGTACCCAGGCTCTATAGGGCTCCCAGCTGGCCGTGCTCAGATTAGACATGCCCCTCCCAGCACAGAGCTGGCTGTTTGTGTAATAGTAGACTTCTTCTGGAGTCTGGACCAAGTCTCCCCCCTCCTTAAGGCTTTGTGTCATATACACGTGCACCATGATCATGTGACAGAGACAAGCCGCGCTGATGCACTGTGGCCACTAGAGGGCGCCGGTAGTGAGTGACAGTGATGATTCCAGACGTGATAGATGATGTGTGTCCCCGGAGGTGGGCTCCTCCTCTCCTCCATCCATCACACAGGAAGCCGGCAGACATCCCGAGTCTCTCGCGGAAGCCGGGAGATTGCACGTCACTTGCGGGTGTCCGTGAGCCGCCGACCAAAGGCGGGAGACTCCCGCAAGTCGCCGGAGACTTGGGATGTCTGCATGATAGGTCATCAGGAATGGCTCGTGTTAGCCTATACATGATAGGTCCTCAGGAATGGCTCGTGTTATGATAGGTCCTCAGGAATGGCTCGTCTTACCCTTTACATGATAGGTCCTCAGGAATGGCTCGTGTTATGATAGGTCCTCAGGAATGGCTTGTGTTATGATAAGTCCTCAGGAATGGCTCGTGTTAGCCTATACATGATAGGTCCTCAGGAATGGCTCATGTCAGCCTATACATAATAGATCCTCAGGAATGGATCGTGTCAGCCCATACATGATAGTTCTTCAGGAATGGCTTGTGTCAGCCTATACATGATAAGTCCTCAGGAATGGCTCGTGTCAGCCTATACTTGATAGGTTCTCAGGAATGGCTCGTGTCAGTCTATACATTATAGGTCCTCAGGTATGGCTCATGTTAGCCTATACATGATAGGTCCTCAGGAATGGCTCGTATCAGTCTATACATGATAGGTCCTCAGGAATGGCTCGTGTCAGTCTATACATGATAGGTCCTCAGGAATGGCTCGTGTCAGTCTATACATTATAGGTCCTCAGGAATGGCTCTTGTCAGTCTATACATGATAGGTCCTCAGGAATGGCTCTTGTGAGCCTATGCATGATAGGTCTTCAGGAATGACTCGTGTCAGCCTATACATGATAAGTCCTCAGGAATGGCTCGTGTCAGCCTATACTTGATAGGTCCTCAGGAATGGCTCGTTTTACCCTTTACATGATAGGTCCTCAGGAATGGCTAGTGTTATGATAGGTCCTCAGGAATGGCTCGTGTTATGATAGGTCCTCAGGAATGGCTCGTGTTAGCCTATACATGATAGGTCCTCAGGAATGGCTCATGTCAGCCTATACATAATAGATCCTCAGGAATGGATCGTGTCAGCCCATACATGATAGGTCTTCAGGAATGGCTTGTGTCAGCCTATACATGATAAGTCCTCAGGAATGGCTCGTGTCAGTCTATACATTATAGGTCCTCAGGAATGGCTCGTGTCAGTCTATACATTATAGGTCCTCAGGAATGGCTCATGTCAGTCTATACATGATAGGTCCTCAGGAATGGCTCATGTTTTCCTATACATGATAGGTCCTCAGGAATGGCTCGTGTCAGCCTTTACATGATAGGTCCTCAGGAATGGCTCTTGTCAGCTTATACATAAAAGATCCTCAGGAATGGTTCATGTCAGCCTATACATGATAGGTCCTCAGGAATGGCTCGTGTTAGCCTATACATGATAGATCCTCAGAAATGGCTCATGTCCGCCTATACATGATAGATCCTCAGAAATGGCTCATGTCAGCCTATACATGATAGATCCTCAGAAATGGCTCATGTCAGCCTATACATGATAGGTCCTCAGAAATGGCTCATGTCCGCCTATACATGATAGATCCTCAGAAATGGCTCATGTCAGCCTATACATGATAGATCCTCAGAAATGGCTCATGTCAGCCTATACATGATAGGTCCTCAGAAATGGCTCATGTCAGCCTATACATGATAGGTCCTCAGGAATGGCTCGTGTCAGCCTATACATGATAGGTCCTCAGGATTGGCTTGTGTCAGCTTATACATGATAGGTCCTCAGGAATGGCTCGTGTCAGTCTATACATGATAGGTCCTCAGGAATGGCTTGTGTCAGTTTATACATGATAGGTCCTCAGAAATGGCTCATGTCAGCCTATACATGTTTGTTCCTTGGCTCATGTCTTCTCTACATGATAGGTCCTCAAGAATGGCCCTTGTCAGCCTATACATAAAAGGTCCTCAGGAATGGTTCGTGTCAGCCTATACATGATAGGTCCTCAGGAATTGCTCATGTCAGCCTATACATGATAGGTCCTCAGGAATAGCTCATGTCAGCCTATACACGATAGGTCCTCAGAAATGGCTTGTGTCAGCCTATACATGATAGATCCTCAAGAATGGCTCATTTCAGCCTATACATTATAGGTCTTCTTGCATGCAGTGCTGTCAACCTGCCTTATATTCCTCCTGACATTGGAGGGTAGTTTCAGACAGACGATAATGCTTACTAGCGCCTGTATTGTGATCTTTAGAGCATTGCTTTTCAGAGCAACACAGCTGTAGTCTGTCAGCAAGTCCCACCCAATGATTCATGGCTGGAACCTGCTGATTGGCTGTGTCCAATCACGGCCCAGAGCTCTGTGTTGACAATCAACACAGGGCTCTGTATAGAGGGAACGATTTCTATTTTTTTTGACACACGTTACACAGAATTAGGCACACAGTGTAGATGTTAAAAGAGATGTATGGTGCTTTGGGATTTATAGCTCCCTGAGCAGAGAGCTGCTGGCTGTCAGTCACCAGCCCTTTGCTCTGCCCCACCCCCCCATGTGCTCACTGGAGCACTGGGCTGTGGAAGGGGTAGGAGCAACCTTTTCAGCGGCTCGCTGATAGGCTGAACTGGGTGCCGGTCCAGGCATGTGGGCGGATCCCGACTTAATTTTTATTGTCGCGATCTTGCCCGAGCCTGAAGTGGCTCTGTGATGTCGGCTGACAGCAGGCTTTAATGGATCACAGGAGTGCAGAACGAACTGCAGTCCCGTAATCCACACTAGTACAACCAAACAAGCTTTTTAGCACTGATCACTGTATTGGTGTCACCAGGGCCGGACTGGGAATAAAATTCAGCCCTGGCAAAAGTGTCATACCAGCCCCATAGCATTATTATACCGGCCCAACAACATAACGCCATTTTTTTCTTATTCATAAAAGGGAAAACCATGCATTTTAAAGCAAATTTGAAGAGTGCACTATCATAGATAAGATAGATATGAAAGCATATAGGGCTTTATAAATAAAAGAGCAAATTCTAGTTAAAAGTGGTAAAAGTGCGGACATGGTACAGGAGATGTCAGAGGCTGTGCGGACATGGTACAGGAGATGTCAGAGGCTGTGCGGACATTGTACAGGAGATGTCAGAGGCTGTGCGGACATGGTACAGGAGATGTCAGAGGCTGTGCGCACATGGTACAGGAGATGTCAGAGGCTGTGCGCACATGGTACAGGAGATGTCAGAGGCTGTGCGGACATGGTACAGGAGATGTCAGAGGCTGTGCGCACATGGTACAGGAGATGTCAGAGGCTGTGCGCACATGGTACAGGAGATGTCAGAGGCTGTGCGCACATGGTACAGGAGATGTCAGAGGCTGTGCGCACATGGTACTGGAGATGTCAGATGCTGTGCGGACATGGTACAGGAGATGTCAGGGGCTGTGCGGACATGGTACAGGAGATGTCAGGGGCTGTGCGGACATGGTACAGGAGATGTCAGGGGCTCTGGACATGGTACTGGAGATGTCAGATGCTGTGCGGACATTGTACTGGAGATGTCAGATGCTGTGCGGACGTGGTACAGGAGATGTCAGGGGCTGTGCAGACATGGTACAGGAGATGTCAGAGACTGTGCGCACATGGTACAGGACATATCAGAGGTTGCGCGGACATGGTACAGGAGATGTCAGGGGTTGTGCGGACATGGTACAGGAGATGTCAGGGGCTGTGCGGACATGGTACAAGAGATGTCAGATGCTGTGCGGACATGGTACAGGAGATGTCAGATGCTGTGCGGACATGGTACAGGACATATCAGAGGCTGTGCGGACATGGTACAGGAGATGTCAGAGGCTGTGCGGACATGGTACAGGAGATGTCAGGGGCTGTGTGGACATGGTACAGGACATATCAGAGGCTGTGCGGACATGGTACAGGAGATGTCAGGGGCTGTGCAGACATGGTACAAGAGATGTCAGATGCTGTGCGGACATGGTACAGGAGATGTCAGATGCTGTGCGGAGATGGTACAGGACATATCAGAGGCTGTGCGGACATGGTACAGGAGATGTCAGAGGCTGTGCGGACATGGTACAGGAGATGTCAGAGGCTGTGCGGACATGGTACAGGAGATGTCAGAGGATGCGGCCATGATGAGGGGGGTGGAATGAGTGGCAGCAGGGGTGGTGGTGAGGGGGGGGGTGGAATCAGTGGAAGCAGTGGTGATGGTGAGGGGGTGGGATAAGTGGCAGCGGTGATGGTGAGGGAGGTGGGATCAGTGGCAGCAGGGGTGGTGGTGAGAGAGTGGTGGGATTGATGGCAGCAGGGGTGGTGGTGAGGGGGTGGCAGCGGTGGTGGTGATGAGGGGGGTGGGATCGGGGGCAGCAGGGGTGGTGGTGAGGTGGTGGCAGTGGTGGTGGTGATGAGGGGGGTGGGATCGGTGGCAGCTGGGTTGTGGTGATGGTGTGGCAGCGGTGGTGGTGATGAGGGGGGTGGGATTGGTGGCAGCGGGGGTGGTGGTGAGGGGATGGGATCGGTGGCAGCGGTGGTGGAATCGGTGGCGGTGAGGGGGGTGGGATCGGTGGCAGCATCGGTGGCAGTGAGGGGGGTGGGATCGGTGGCAGCGGTGGTGGAACCGGTGGCGGTGAGGGGGGTGGGATCGGTGGCAGCGGTGGTGGTGAGGGGGGTGGGAATGGTGGCAGCGATGGTGGTAAGGGGGGTGGGATCGGTGGCAGTGGTGGTGGTGAGGGGGATGGGATCGGTGGCAGGGGTGGTGGGGGGGGGGTTGGATCAGTGGTGGTGGTGAGATCATTGGCAGCTATAGTGGTGAGGGGAGATTAGTGGCAGTGGTGATGGGGGGTGCCATCCTCCCCACCACCACTGCTTCTCCCCCATCCTATCAGGGATAAGATCTGTGGGGGTGGTGAGATCATCAGGGGCCAGGGGGTGGTGGTGGTCTAGTGGAGGTCGGAGGATGGGATCAATAATTGCACTGCTGCTGATTTTTATTACGGTACTAACGTGGTCTCAGCCGATCATGCTGCTGGCGTCTGTGTACTGACATGATCCACCGCCGGTGCCGCGCAGCCGCTCCCACCAGATGTGACGTCATGCCGCTCACAGCGGCTGACGTCACGTAGGAAAGACTTCACCGCGCCTGCAGCGGCCATCACAGCGCGGCCGCGGCGCGGTCCCAATAGCGGCCGCGGCGCGGTCCCAATAGCGGCCGCGGCGCGGTCCCAATAGCGTCCGCGTCTTAAAGCGGCCCCAATCTTAAAGCGGCCCCAAAGCAGCCCCAATCTTAAATCGGCCACAGGGCCGGCGGCACACCGGGAAAATTCCCGGTATCCCGGTAGGCCAGTCCGGCCCTGGGTGTCACTGATGATGTCAGTGGCAGTAAGTTTCCCCCCACAGTGTCGCAATCCATGATAAGTCACTGATCACCGCCATTACTAGTATAAAAAATAAATAAATAAAAATTCCAGTATATACAGTATACCATAGTTTGCAGAAGCTTTAACTTTCACACAAATCAATCAATATATACTTTTTAGGATTTTTTTTTTTTACCAAAGACATGTAGTAGAATACATTTTGGCCTGAATTTTTAAAGAGATGGGAATTTTTTTTTTTATTGGATATGTTTTATAGCAAAATTTTTTGTCTTTTTTTTAAATTTATATTGCAACAAATAAAAAATGCAGTGGTGATCAAATACCACCAAAAGAAAGCTCTATTTGTGTGAAAAAATAATACAAATTTAGTTAGGGTACAGTGTTGACATGACTGCGCAATTGCCAGTTAAAGTGGAAATGCAGTATTAAATAGCAAAAAGTGGCCTGGTCATGAACAGGGAAAAATCTTCTGGCGCTCAAGTGGTTAATTGCTTAACAGCAAATGTAGGGCTCATTTACACTAGCAGTTGGAGGGCAGTAAAACTGTGAGTTAAAGGGGAGCTTTAGGCTCCTTCAAAAAATAAAAAATAAAAGTCAGCAGCTACAAATACTGTAGCTGCTGACTTTTAAAGTGTTACTAAACTCAGGGCCCTGCATTTACTATTTCTAGTCTTCCACAGTACACAGAACATGGAAATGCAATTATTTTACTAAATATAAACTGATAAATATATTTTCTCATCAGCAGTATATAGCAGTCTTGTGGCTTGTATACAGTTTTTGGTACCAGTGGCACCTTGTGTGTCGGTCATTTATTATTTACCAAAGCTGCATAAAACCCTCTTCAACCACCTGGCCGGCCTTTTATAAGTGGGGTTGACTCTATCACCTTTCATGTAGGTCGCTACATAGATAATTATTTACAACCAGTGGTTTTTAGTACCCCTTCCTATCTTATGGATTCAACTCAGGTGCTTAATTTACTCGAGTGAGATTGAGTAGAAGGATAGCTACATTCTAGCTTTGGCGGATTTAGCTTCACTTTACACTATAATTTCCCACTAATATGGAAGAGAAGCTGTACAGTATTTCCTGAATACAAATTCTTCTCTTCCCTCCCTCCAGCAGAAATTTATTTTACAGCTTCCCGATTTCTCCATGGGACACAACTATACTTATCTTATTACCTCCAGTTTTGTGGAGTAGCCATGGGTGCAAAATTTTCCCAAGTATTGCCAATTTATTTATGGCCAAGTGGAAGGAGGATGTCATTGATGCCCCTCTGAGACTTGGATTGATTCTATGGAGGAGGTACATTGATGACTTCCTCCTCCTATGAGATGGGGATATGGAATCCCTGAAAGATTTCATATGCCAGCTTAACAATAATGACCGTGGAATTATTCTTCAACATGAGATGAGTAAGGAGGAGGTTCATTTTCTCGATTTAAACATTAGAGTACTGAATGACAGATTGGTGACTTCCACCTATTTCAAGGACACCGACCATAAGGGTTTTATCAATGTGAAGAGCTGCCATGATGGAGCTTGGCTTAAGGCCATACCAAAGAGCCAGTTCCTGCCAATTTATTTATGGCCAAGTGGAAGGAGGATATCATTGATGCCCCTCTGAGACTTGGATTGATTCTATGGAGGAGGTACATTGATGACATCCTCCTCCTATGAGATGGGGATATGGAATCCCTGAATGATTTCATATGCCAGCTTAACAATAATGACCGTGGAATTATTCTTCAACATGAGATGAGTAAGGAGGAGGTTCATTTTCTCGATTTAATCATTAGAGTACTGAATGACAGATTGGTGACTTCCACCTATTTCAAGGACACCGACCATAAGGGTTTTATCAATGTGAAGAGCTGCCATAATAGAGCTTGGCTTAAGGCCATACCAAAGAGCCAGTTCCTACGATTTAGGAGGAACTGCACTTTTCGTGAGGATCATCTACAAGAGGCAGACACTTTGAAGAAACAGTTCCTTGAAAAGTGTTATGCCCCTGTAGCGTTAGAGTGGGTCATTCAGGAAGTGGACAACAGAGACAGGGTTGATATTCTAACTTCCCGCTATCACACAGCGAATGATCACCCATTCAATTTTTCTCCTAAGTTTTCTTTTTTTACTTCATACTCTACCCAACATTTTGTGGTTAAAAATATACTTAAAAGACATTGGGATGTCCTCAGGAATGATAGGGCTTTTGGCCCAGTCTAACCTGCAGTACCAGCTGTTATTTTTAGGGGAGTTTCCCCCTTGAGGCTGAAGATTTCCCCTAATGTAACTTATCCTCCTAACAAAAACATTTTTTTACAACAAATGAAAGAGTTTTATCCCTGTAGGAAGTGTGCGGTTTGCCAGTCTAGCTGCCCTAATGATAGGAGGTATACCTCCATTCAGTCCAACGCTACTTCTAAATTATATGAAATTGACACTTTTCTAACATGCTCATCCAAAAATGTGGTGTATATTATTACCTGTCCATGTGGGCTACAATAGTTTGGTCGTACTATTAAAACTTTTCAGGTGCGAATAAAAGAACATATTGCCAACCTAAAAAAAGACTTTCCCAAAGACAGCCTATCTAAATATTTTGATTCCCACCATAATAACAACCCTTAGTGTATTTCCTTTATGGCCATAGATCAATGGATGTGGGATCCAAGATCGTAGAAGGGGCCCAGTAATATGTTGTAGTGAGATTTGGTTGTCTTGTTGAGGGAGCTGATTTACAAGTGAGCCAATGTGTTATTGCCCCTTCTATTATTGCGGTATAGATCTTTCTGCCAGTGGGTCTTGAATCCCCGAAAGAGGGTCGTGGACAGGAGCATGGTACAGTGTGGTGTACTGAGATATTTCTTAAGTGTTACAGAGGGTGGATATGGATGGGTGGTTTTCCTTTTGCTTTTACTAGGCGGTGAACTTATGCTGGAGATTGGTGCAATATTGCAGATTTTTATGATCAGTATAGATAGTGATGCAATGAGGTTAGCTCTCTAGTAGATGTCGCCATTATTGAAAAGCTAGTTTAATAGCCAGTAGCTTACGGTCCCCAATGGTATAGTTCTTTTCTGCATTTGAAAACTTCTTAGAAAAGAATGCACAAGGCTGAGACTTGCCCTTCTGAGCTTGCAGTAGGACGGCAACGACTCCTAAGGAGGCATCAACCTCTATAGAAAAGGGTTTCTAAATGTCCGGATGGAGGAGAATTGGGGCGGAGAGGAAGGCTGCCTTGAGCTTGTGAAAAGCATCAATGGCTTCCAGGGACCAGGACCTGGCATTGACACCCTTACGGGTAAGAGATGTAATAGGAGTCACCACAGTATAATAGTTACAAATGAATTTGCAATAATAATTGATGAGGCCTCTGCTGTCTGGCTTTAAGATCAGACAGCAGAGGCCACTCAGAGATGATCAAAGTTTGGCTGGATCCATGAGGAGGCCCTGATTAGTGATGTACCGAACTGTTCGCCGGCTGACAGTTCCCGGCGAACTTAGCATGTTCGCGTTCGCCGCTGCGGGCGAACATATGCGATGTTCGGTCCGCCTCCTATACATCATCATTGAGGCAAACTTTGACCCTGAACCTCACAGTCAGCAGGCACATTCCAGGCCACTCAGCATACCTCCCTCCCACACCCTCCCACCTCCTATAAATAAGCAAGGGCAGCATCCATCTTAGATCATTTCTGAAGCAGTGTGTTACTGAGAGCAGGGAAAGTGCTGCTGCTGCTGTTATAGCTAGGGACAGTTGTTAGTCAGTGTTCCTGGTCTTGTTGTTAGCCAGTGTTCTTGGTACACTCCTGCTGTAAGGACAGCACCCCAAAAAGCCCTTCCTAGGGCTGGTATTTGAGGTTTTTTTGGCTATATATATATATCTATTGTCCCCAAAAAGCCCTGTTTAGGGCTGGTATTTGTGTAATTTTTTTGTTCTGTGATATATATATATATATATATATATATATATATATATATATATATATCTATTGTCCCCAAAAGCCCTTTTGAGGGCTGGTATTTGAGTATTTTATATATATATATATATATATATATATATATATATATATATATATATATTTATATGTATATATATTGTGCACTGCAGTTACCTGCCCGCTGTGTGTGAGAGGCCACAGACCCACCACAGACTGTACTGTGTGCACACCACACTCATTTCGGGTGGCACAGGCACAGTACCTTGCATTTTAAAAAATATTTTTTTTTCCTCTGTCATAATTGCAGTGAGTGCTGTGTCAGGTCCACAGAGTGCACTGTACCCACTGCAGTGCACTGCCCACCACTGATATATATACGGTGGCAAAGCATCTTGTTGCAAATTGAAAAAAAAAAAATATTTTTTATTATTGCAGTTGCCTGGGCTGCCAGTGACTATCAGGTCCACAGAGTGTACTGTGCCCACTGCAGTGCCACTGCGTGCCCACCCACCACTGATATATATACGGTGGCACAGCAGCTTGCAAATTAAAAATATATATATTTTTTTATAATTGCAGTTGCCTGGGTGCCAGTGACTGTCAGGTCCACAGAGTGTACTATGCCCACTGCAGTGCCACTGCCCACCCACCACTGATATATATGGTGGCAGGCATGACTTTTTTTGGATTAGTGTCTGGGGGGGTCTAAAAAGCATACCTGTGAAGTTTCAGCTCTGTAGCATGTCCAGAACCAGAAAAAAAAGATCATATAGGTGTAAAAGGGGTTCCCACCATCCCTGCTCTACTGAAAAATTATCTTTTTTCTCTGGTTCTGGACATGCTACAGAGCTGAAAATTCACAGGTACACTTTTTAGACCCCCCCCCCCCAGACACTAAATCACACACAAAAAAAAAAGTTCTTAAAAATTGTCATTTTTGATAGAGAGCCAATTATTGAAAAAAAAAAAAAAAAAACTTAAAAAAAATTATTTGGATTTAGTGTCTGGGGGGTCTAAAATGTGTACCTGTGAAATTTCAGCTCTGTAGCATGCCCAGAACCAGAAAAAAAGATCATATGGTTATAAAAAGGAGGGTTCCCACCATCCCTGCTCTACTGAAAAATGATCTTTTTTTCTGGTTCTGGACATGCTACAGAGCTGAAACTTCACAGGCACACTTTTTAGACCCCCCCCCCCCCCCCCCAGACACTAAATCGCACACAAAAAAAAGTTCTTAAAAATTGCTATTTTTGATAGAGAGACAATTATTGAAAAAATTAAAAAAAAAAAAAAAAAAAACTTAAAAAAAAAAAAAAAAATCTTTGGATTTATTGTCTGGGGGGTCTAAAAAGTGTACCTATGAAGTTTCAGCTCTGTAGCATGTCCAGAACCAGAAAAAAAATAGAATTAGGGTTAGGGCTAGGGTTAGGGTTAGGGTCAGGGCTAAGGTTAGAGTAATTTTTAGTGCTTAGGGTTAGAGGGTTAGGGTTAGAGGGGTAGGGTTACTAACTCTAACCCTAAGTATCTCACCGTAACCCTATCGACCTAACACTAAACCTAACCCTAACCCTCTAACCATAACCCTAACCCTCTAACCTTAACCCTAACCCTCTAAGCCTAGCCATAAAAATAACCCTAAACCTAACCCTAGCAATAACCCTAACCCTAGCCCTAACCCTAACCCTAGCCCTAACCCTAATTGGTAATTTTTTTCTGGTTCCGGACATGCTACAGAGCTGAAACTTCACAGGTACACTTTTTAGACCCCCCAGACGCTAAATCCAAAGACATTTTTTTTTTTTTTTTATTTATTTTTTTTTTTTTTTTGTTAATTTTTCCAATAATTGGCTCTCTATCAAAAAAATGACAATTTTTAAGAACTTTTTTTGTGTGATTCAGTGTCTGGGGGTGTAAAAAGTGTACCTGTGAAGTTTCAGCTCTGTAGCATGTCCGGAACCAGAAAAAAAATTAGAATTAGGGCTAGGGTTAGGGTTATTTTTAGTGCTTAGGGTTAGACGGTTAGGGTTAGAGGCGTAGGGGTAGGGTTACTAACTCTAACCCTAAGTATCTCACCGTAACCCTAACCCTAGCCCCTAACACTAAACCTAACCCTAACCCTTAAAACCCAGTTCCTGTCCCATTTTGGTCGGTTCTGGTCTGTTTGCGGTTGTTTGCGGTGCGTTAAACGGGGAGTTTGGTCTGTCTCTGTGAAGCGGGCGTAGCCCTTACACTACCTGATCGATACAACATCATACCTGATCGTATACACACACTGGATGTTTTAAAGCACGTTATTCCAAACAATTTAGGAATGTTAGGTGATTTATGCCCTTTATGGAATAAAACCCGACTCTGCGTCAACTACGTAATTTTCCATGGGAGTTTTGCCATGGATCCCCCTCCGGCATGCCACAGTCCAGGTGTTAGTCCCCTTGAAACAACTTTTCCATCACTATTGTGGCCAGAAAGAGTCCCTGTGGGTTTTAAAATTCGCCTGCCTATTGAACTCTATGGCGGTTCGCCCGGTTCGGCAAATGTTCGCGTTCGCCGTTCGCGAACGGCAAATTTTAGGTTCGCGACATCACTAGCCCTTATATGTGATTATGTAGCCCAGGAATGGAACTTGTGTTTTTTCAAATAGGCACTTCTCCAACTTAGCATAGAAACAATTGTCCCGCAGTCGCTGCAGCACAGCTTTCACATGGAGACGATGGGTGTGTAAGTCTAGAGAGAAAATAAGAATATCATCTAGATATACAAAAACAAAGACATATAAAAGGTCAGGAAAGATCTCATTAACAACATTTTGGAAGACAGCTGGGGCATTACATAGGCCAGGGCCGGACTGGCCTACCAGAATACTGGAAAATTTCCCGGTAGACCAGCAAGTACCCCTGCCCTGGGGCTGCTTGAAGGGCAGTGGCACCCTAAAAAAAAATGGCTGTGGCTGCACATGCGCCGCTGCTGCTGCACGGAAAAGCCCACACATGCTCAGGCATTCTTGGGCAGACTGGGTATGCACAGTGATGTGATGGCGCTGGGTGGCGCCATTTTTTACTGTAAGGTTCCTCACAGATTGGTAAGTAAGACCCTTCTGCAGCCCCTGCATCTCCTGTACCTTGTTGCAGCC
This sequence comes from Pelophylax lessonae, assembly GCF_965119305.1. Classification (NCBI taxonomy): domain Eukaryota; kingdom Metazoa; phylum Chordata; class Amphibia; order Anura; family Ranidae; genus Pelophylax; species Pelophylax lessonae. The sequence continues at coordinate 102,994,260 of NC_138778.1, forward strand.
TCAGCATCTCCTGCACAATGTCCGCAGTCTCTGCATCTCCTGTATCATTACAAAGGCTGTGGGCATGGTACATAGGGTTTCCACCTCATCCCTTTCAACCAGGACACATATGAATTACACAGGTTCTGAGGCTAATATAATGCAGGTAAGGCACTAAGTGAGTTTAATTACCACCTTATTCAGCCACAGAACCTGTGTAATTAATGTGTGTCCTGGTTTAAAGGGAAGGGGTGGCAACCCTATGTACCATGCCCACAGCCTTTAGATCTCCTGTACAATACCTGCAGCCTCTGACATCTCATGTACCATGTCCACAGCCTCTGCATCTCCTGTACCATGCCCGCAACCTCTGCATCTCCTGTACCATGTCCGCAGCCTTTGCATCTTCCGTACCATGCCCGCAGTCTCTGCATCTACTGTACCATGCCTGCAGCCTCTGCCACTCTTGTACCATGCCCGCAGCCTCTGTATCTCCTGTACAATGCCTGCAGCCTCTGCATCTCCTGTACCTTGTCTGCACAGCCTATGACATCTCCTGTACCATGCCCGCAGCCTTTGCATTTCCTGTACCATGCCTGCAGCCTCTGCATCTCCTGTACCATATCTGCAGCCCCTGCATCTCCTGTACCAGGTCCGCAGCCTCTGCTTCTCCTGTACCATGCCCGCAGTTTCTGATATTTTCCATACCATGCATGCAGCCTCTTCATCTCTTTTACCATGCCCGCAGTTTCTGCATCTCCTGTTCCATGCCGGCAGCCTCTGCATCTCCTGCACCATTTGGGTGGCCACCTCATCCCTTTAAACCAGGGCACATATATTTACACAGGTTCTGAGGCTAAAAAACTTCAGATAATGCACTAAGTGAGTTTAATTACCAACTTAATCAGCCACAGAACCTGTCTAATTATTGTGTGTCCTGGTTTAAAAGGATGAGGTGGAAACCCTATGTACCATACCCGCATCCTTTGCATCTCCTGTACAATACCCGCAGCCTTTGCATCTCCTGTACAATACCTGCAGCCTGACATCCCCTGTACCATGTCTGCTGCCTCTGCATCTCCTGTACCATACCCGCAGCCTTTGCATCTCCTGTACCATGTACGCACAGCCTATGACATCTCCTGTACCATGCTCGAAGCCTCTGCATCTCCTGTACCATGCCCACAGCCTCTGCATCTCCTGTACCATGCCTGCAGCCTCTGACATCTCCTGTACCATGTCCGCAGCCCCTGCATCTCCTGTACCATGTCTGCAGCCTCTGCATCTCGTGTACCATGCCCACAGCCTCTGCATCTCCTGTACTATGCCCACAACCTCTGCATCTCCTGTACCATACCCACAGCCTCTGCATCTCCTGTACTATGCCCACAACCTCTGCCTCCCATATACCATTCTTGCAGTCTCTGCATCTCCTGTACCATGTCCACAGCCTCTGCATCTCCTGTACAATGTCAGCAGCCTCTGCATCTCCTGTCCCATGCCCGCAGCCTCTGTATCTCCTGTACTATGCCTGCAGCCTCTGCATCTCCGATACCATACCCGCAGCCTCTGCCTCTCCTGTACCATGCCCGCAGCCTCTGCAACTCTTGTACCATGCCCGCAGCCTCTGTATCTCCTGTACAATGCCTGCAGCCTCTGCATCTCCTGTACCATGTCTGCACAGCCTATGACATCTCCTGTACCATGCCCGCAACCTCTGCATCTCCTGTACCATGCCAGCAGCCTTTGCATTTCCTGTACCATGCCTGCAGCCTCTGCATCTCCTGTACCATATTTGCAGCCCCTGCATCTCCTGTACCAGGTCCGCAGCCTCTGCATCTCCTGTACCATGCCCGCAGCCTCTGATATTTTCCATACCATGTATGCAGCCTCTGCATCTCTTTTACCATGCCCGCTATTTCTGCATCTCCTGTTCCATGCCGGCAGCCTCTGCATCTCCTGCACCATTTGGGTGGCCACCTCATCCCTTTAAACCACGACACATATATTTACACAGGTTCTGAGGCTAAAAAAATTCAGATAATGCACTAAGTGAGTTTAATTACCACTTTAATCAGCCACAGAACCTGTCTAATTATTGTGTGTCCTGGTTTAAAAGGATGAGGTGGCAACCCTATGTACCATACCTGCAGCCTTTGCATCTCCTGTACAATACCTGCAGCCTGACATCCCCTGTACCATGTCTGCTGCCTCTGCATCTACTGTACCATACCCGCAGCCTTTGCATCTCCTGTACCATGTACGCACAGCCTATGACATCTCCTGTACCATGCTCGAAGCTTCTGCATCTCCTGTACCATGCCCACAGCCTCTGCATCTCCTGTACCATGCCCGCAGCCTCTGACATCTCCTGTACCATGTCCGCAGCCCCTGCATCTCCTGTACCATGTCTGCAGCCTCTGCATCTCGTGTACCATGCCCACAGCCTATGCATCTCCTGTACTATGCCCACAACCTCTGTATCTCCTGTACCATACCCACAGCCTCTGCATCTCCTGTACTATGCCCACAACCTCTGCCTCTCATATACCATTCTTGCAGTCTCTGCATCTCCTGTACCATGTCCGCAGCCTCTGCATCTCCTGTACAATGTCAGCAGCCTCTGCATCTCCTGTCCCATGCCCACAGCCTCTGTATCTCCTGTACTATGCCTGCAGCCTCTGCATCTCCGATACCATACCCGCAGCCTCTGCCTCTCCTGTACCATGCCTGCAGTCTCTGCATCTCCTGTATCATGACTGCAGCCTCTGCATCTCCTGTACCATTAGGGTTGCCACCTCATCCCTTTAAACCAGGACACATATGAATTACACAGGTTCTGAGGCTATTATAATGCAGATACGGCACTAAGTGAGTTTAATTACCACTTTAATCAGCCACAGAACCTGTGTAATTAATATGTGTCCTGGTTTAAAAGGATGAGTTGGCAACCCTATGTACCATGCCCGCAGCCCCTGCATCTCTTGTATCATGCCCGCAGCATCTGCATCTCCTTTACCTTGTCCACAGCCTCTGACATCTCCTATACCATGCCTACAGCCTCTGCATCTCCTGTACCATGTTCGCAGTCTCTGACATCTCCTGTACCATGCTCACAGCTTCTGTATCTCCTGTACCATGCTCACAGCTTCTGCATCTCCTGTACCATGCCTGCAGCCCCTGCATCTCCTGTACCATGTCCACAGTCTCTGACATGTCCTCCTGTACCATGTCCGCAGTTCCTGCATCTTCTGTACCATGTCCGCAGCCTCTGACATGTCCTCCTGTACCATCTCCACACAGCCTATGATCACCTCCTGTACGCAATTTTCACACTTTTAACTGGAATTTGTTTTTATATATACATAAAGCCCTATGTGCTTTCATATCTGTCTTATCTATATATAATATACTATTTAAATGTGCTTTAAATGTTTGGATTTCCCTTTTATGAACATGAAAATATTGACCTTATGCTTATTTCCAGTCCGGCCCTGACATAGGCCAAAGGGCATCACAAGATATTCATAATGTCCGTCCCTGGTAAAGGCGGTCTTCCAATCGTCTCCCTCACGGATTCTTAATAAATTGTAGGCCCTTCTAAGATCCAATTTAGTGAAAACATGAGAACCCCACAGTCTGTCAAATAGTTCCAAAATTAAATGGAGAGGGTATCAGTTCTTCACGGTGATGGCGTTAAGGCCCCTGTAATCGATGCATGGACGGAGTGAACCATTGTTTTTTCTACAAAGAAAAACCTGGCTCCGGCAGGTGAGTTGGATTTCCTGATGAAACCCTTTTGCAGGTTTTCCTGAATGTATTCAGACATGGCTTGTGTTTCTGGGATAGAGAGAGGGTAGACTCGGCCATGGGGAGGAGAGGTTCCTGGTAACAGATCAATGGAGTAGTCAAAGTCTCTGTGAGGAGGAATGTGATCAGCGGACTTTTTGCAAAAAACTTCATGGAAGAACTGATATTGGGAAGGCAAAATGGGAGCTGTGGAGATTTCAGTCAGAGGGACGGAAAGAGGTGGTAGTACCTTGGAAGCACATCGTTCATGACACTGAGGCCCCCAAGCCAATACTTGTCCAGAGTTCTATTCTAGTGAGTGTTTCTGCAACCATGGGAGGCCCAGAATAATGGGACTGGAGGATTTAGGCAGAATTAGGAGAGAAGTTTCCTCACCATGCAAAACCCAGATGTGAAGCACAATAGAAGGGGTTTGAAACCGGATGGGGCCAATTGGCAAGAAAGAGCCATCAACTGTGGTCATGGAGAGGGGTAAAGTCAGGGCAACAAAGGGAATGCCCAACCCGGAGGCCAAAGATTGCTCAATGAAGTTCCCACAGAGAAGAGTCCACATATGCAGAGAGTTGATAAGCATTTTGAGCCCAATGGATAGACACGGGTACGGTGAAATGAAGGAAGCTGACAGAATTAAAGGATTGGTCTCTATCACCTCCCTCAGAGTGACCTAGGCCCTGGAGTTTCCCGGACAAGCTGGACAGGAGTTCAAAAGATGTCCTTTAACGGCACAGTAAAGGCACAAGCCCAAACCAATGCGACGGGTGCGTTCCTCTGGAGGGAGGCGAGTTACCATGAGCTGCATAGGTTCTTCCAAGGTTTGAGAGGATGGAGATGGAGAGAGTTCCATATGTTTTTGGGAAACCTGTGCTGGATGGCCAGAAGGAGGATGACTGGATCTGCATCTTTCCAGAGCCCGCTCCTGGAAGCCTATGTCTATTTGAATGCTCAATGCTATTAAATTATCCAGTGTGGTAGGAATGGTACGTCCATAGAGTTCATCCTTTACATGCTCAGATAGGCCTTGCCAGAAGGTAGCGGTAAAAGCCTCATTATTCCATGTGTCAGCGGCCAGTGTACAGAACTGAACTGCGTATTAGGCGACTGTCATTCTTTGCTGATGCAAACAAAGGAGGGCCCCAGCAGCAGAATATGCCTTGCCTGGCTCGTCAAAAGTTTTCTGGAATGCATCCAAAAATGCATGGAGGTTGGAGGTGATAGGATCTTGTCATTCCCAGAGTGAGGAGGCCAAAACTAGGGCATTACTAATAAGGGAGATGATATATGCCACTTTGGTGCGATCTGCTGGAAAGTTCAAAGTGGATGGAACACTGATTAATGAAGCCACTACAAGCCTTCGGATCATCAGAAAAATTAGGTGGTGGTGGGAGATGCAGACAGGGGTTGGCAAGTGTGGCAGTTAAAATGGGAGCCAATGAGGCTGAAGCAGGGACTGAAGAAATCGAGGTTACAGCGGCTTGCAGACGATCCAGGCGGGATGTAAGAGCCTGTAGACACAGCATTATTCACTTTCACTCTTAATTTGCCTGCTGGGAGTTAAGTCTCTGCGCTAGATGTTGCATTTTGTCTTCGGCCGGTGACAGACTCTCCGAGGAGGTCATGGCTTGAGCAAACTCACAAAACTAGTGGTGTAAGCCAACAGGCGAGCAGGTGACACAGGATCCCCCAGGGCGTAGAATCTAGGGGCCAGCCGGTGTTCTGCAGGGACCCCCTCACAGGAGTTTGGACTTAGCTGCTTGTTGACCCCAGGTCACGATCCCCAGGTTCACCCTGCTTGCAAGGAGAGTACCCAAAGTGCAGGCATGGATGATTGGATGAAGCAAAATGAGAGCCAGATAACGAGCCAAGGTCAGGGCATGCAGCAGACAGATGTAATCAGGAGAACTAGCCGAGTTGGTACACAAGAGATCAGTCCATGAGAAGTCAGGTTAGGAATGGGCTCAGGAACAAATGTTGCTCAAGCAACCAGAAACTGGTTTGAGTGGGATTTATATAGGGAGACACATGGGAGGCTGGACAGGAAGTAGCAGGAAGAAAGGTATATTAAAGCGGAATTCCAGCCACAAAAAAACATTTTCAATAAACATACCCCCGGGACAGTCAGGGCTAGTACATTCCACAATGGCTAGCCTCTGATCTGTCCTGGTTCGCACTTTTAAAATTTCTTCTCCAGCGTTGCCATTAGAGATGTACCGAACGGTTTGCCGGGCGAACGGTTCCCGGCGAACTTCGAACGTTCGCGTTCGCCGCTGCGGGCGAACATATGCGATGTTCGGTCCGCCTCCTATACATCATCATTGAGGCAAACTTTGACCCTGAACATCACAGTCAGCAGACACATTCCAGGCCAATCAGCATACACCCCTCCCACACCCTCCCACCTCCTATAAATAAGCAAGGGCAGCATCCATTTTAGATCATTTCTGTGTTACTGAGAGCAGGGAAAGTGCTGGTGCTGCTGCTGCTGTTATAGCTGGGGACAGTTCCCCGTCTTGTTAGCCAGTGTTCTTGGTACACTCCTGCTGTAAGGACAGCACCCCAAAAAGCCCTTCCTAGGGCTGGTATTTGAGGGTTTTTTTGTATATATATATATATATATATATATATTGTCCCCAAAAGCCCTTTTGAGGGCTGGTATTTGTGTAATTTTTTTTGTTCTGTGATATATATATATATATATATATATATATATATATATTGTCCCCAAAAGCCCTTTTGAGGGCTGGTATTTGTGTAATTTTTTTTGTTCTGTGATATATATATATATATATTGTCCCCAAAAAGCCCTTTTGAGGGCTGGTATTTGTGTAATTTTTTTTGTTCTGTGATATATATATATATATATATATATATATATATATATATATATATATATTGTCCCCAAAAGCCCCTTTGAGGGCTGGTATTTGAGTATTTTTTTAATACATATATATATATATGTAGCATGTCCAGAACCAGAAAAAAAAAGATCATATAGGTGTAAAAGGGGTTCCCACCATCCCTGCTCTACTGAAAAATTATCTTTTTTTCTGGTTCTGGACATGCTACAGAGCTGAAACTTCACAGGTACACTTTTTAGACCCCCTAGACACTAAATCACACAAAAAAAGTTCTTAAAAATTTTCATTTTTGATAGAGAGCCAATTATTGGAAAAAAAAAAAAAACTTAACAAAAAAAAATTTCTTTGGATTTATTGTCTGGGGGGTCTAAAAAGGGTACCTGTGAAGTTTCAGCTCTGCAGCATGTCCAGAACCAGGAAAAAAAATCATATAGGTGTAAAAGGGGTTCCCACCATCCCTGCTCTACTGAAAAATTATCTTTTTTTTCTGGTTCTGGACATGCTACAGAGCTGAAACTTCACAGGTACACCTTTTAGACCCCCTAGACACTAAATCACACAAAAAAAGTTCTTAAAAATTGTCATTTTTGATAGAGAGCCAATTATTGGAAAAAAAAAAACTTAACAAAAAAAAAATTTCTTTGGATTAATTGTCTGGGGGGGTCTAAAAAGTGTACCTGTGAAGTTTCAGCTCTGTAGCATGTCCAGAACCAGAAAAAAAAATAGAATCAGGGTTAGGGCTAGGGTTAGGGTTAGGGTTAGGGCTAGGGTTAGGGTCAGGGCTAAGGTTAGGGTTATTTTTAGTGCTTAGGGTTAGAGTTAGAGGGGTAGGGGTAGGGCTACTAACTCTAACCCTAAGTATCTCACAGTAACCCTAACCCTAGCCCCTAACACTAAACATAACCCTAACCCTCTAACCATAACCATAACCCTCTAACCTTAACCCTAACCCTCTAAGCCTAGCCATAAAAATAACCCTAACCCTAACCCTAGCCCTAACCCTAACCCTAGCCCTAGCCCTAGCCCTAACCCTAACCCTAGCCCTAACCCTAATTCATATTTTTTTCTGGTTCCGGACATGCTACAGAGCTGAAACTTCACAGGTATACTTTTTAGACCCCCCAGATGCTAAATCCAAAGAAATTATTATTTTTTTTTTTCCAATAATTGGCTCTCTATCAAAAAATTACAATTTTTAAGAACTTTTTTTTGTGTGATCCCTCTCCGGCATGCCACAGTCCAGGTGTTTGTCCCCTTGAAACAACTTTTCCATTACTATTGTGGCCAGAAAGAGTCCCTGTGGTTTTTAAAATTCGCCTGCCTATTAAAGTCTATGGCGGTTCGCAATGTTCGCCGGTTCGCGAACATTCGCCGATGTTCGCGTTCGCCGTTCGCGAACAGCGAATTTTATGTTCGCAACATCACTAGTTGCCATCTCTGTTGTGGGCAGCTGAAACCAGCGCGATCCTCTTCTGCGTCCTCTTCCGCGTCTTCTTCTCCCACAATGCGCCTTCACCGGCCTCTCTCGTCACTTCCGGTGCGGCGCCGCATTCCTTGCTAAACAGCTTCTGGGCATGCCCAGAAGCTGTGGAGGAATGCGGCGTCACACCGGAAGTGATGAGCGGGGCCGGTGCCGTCGCATTGATTCCTGGGAGCGATGACGTTCAGCTCCCAGGAATCATTGCAAACCGGAAGTGACAGCGCGGGCCGCGGCCGCCGAGGGAGGAAGTTCAAAAAAGGTGAGTATTTCTTTCTACAATTACAAGGTAATTAAAAAATAAAAATACTAACTACCCAATTCTGTTTCAGGTGAGGAAAAGCAAGTGGATGGCCACAAAATCGGTTATGTCGATTTTGTGGCCGGAACTCCGCTTTAACCATCAGGTGAAGCGGCCGACACCCTAGCTGCAGCAAGAGCAGAGCACAAACTTGTGGAACCACAGGTGCCAGCAGACCAACAGCAGCAAAAGGTAAAAAACGTATGCAAACAGTAAGACACAGATCAGCTCTGCAGCTGATCTGTGACAGTCATTTCATGATATAGTTTTTCGAGAGCCTGTTTAGGGGCAGAATTAGGAGCGGGGCATGGTAGCGGTTTGAGTGGGGCAACTGGTGGGGAGTAACTCTTAAGGCCTGGCTAGTAGCTCAGGACTTGAAATTTGAACCCTGTGTGTGTACATATATATATATATATATATATATATATATATATATATACACTGTATATATATATATATATATATATATATATATATATATATATATATACTGTACATATAGGACTTTTTTCTGCCGGAACAGAATTCCGCCACGTCAGGCAACATTGTCCTCTCCTGCTTCACATATAACACAGAAGCTGGTAGAGGACTCACTTCCTCCACCAGCTTCTGTGTGCTAGTGTCGGCAGGCACCCAGGGCACATGATGCTGCATGTTTACAGGTGGATGTTCCAGGTCTCGATGCTGCAGTTGCCCACATTTTTTGTAAATATTGGGTTTGGGGAGGCAGCTTCTTTTTCCACCTGCCACCTGTTACAACTGTGTGTAGCACAGAGCCAAGTGGAGTGCTGTGAAACTCTTCCTCAAGTTATGATTAGGCAAATTTAGTATGTGAAACGCGTCAACTTATCCTGTGGCTTGTCTATCTTTGGAATTGTCAAGATTTTTATTATGAAATAAAGAAATACGTTTTATCCTTTATATGTTGGAGTGCAGTCAAAACTTCTTTTGCACTTGAAGCTCTATTCAGACCGCAGACTGGACCTGCACCTGGTCATTAAAGGGAGGATTCATCTCACCTGGGGCGAATCATGAACCTGGATGAAAATGTAACTTTGCTTTTGTCTCAGAAACTCCTTCTCTCCTCCGTGCTGCATTCTAAAACACTAAAAGGCAGAGCTGCAGTAGCGTCACTGTGTTGAAAAAAAAGCCCGGGCACAGCTAGCAGAGCCATGAAGGCTGCATTCTGCAAGAGGTGAAAGAGAGGTGTGGGGGAGGAGGATAATCTGTGAACGAGTGAGAGAGCTTTTTGTGTGAGGGGTGGGAGGGTTTGTGTAAAATCTGAAGGGGAGGGATCTGTGAAAAGGTGAGAGAGCTGGGGGGGGGGGGGATTCGTGCAAAGGTAAGAGCTTTGTGGGGGTTGTGAGAGAGAGCTGTGGAGGGAGAGCGGGATTTATGCAAAGGGGAGAGCTGGGAAAGGGGGGATTTGTGCAGGGGTGATAGCAGGGAAAGGGGTGTGCGGATTGTGCAGAAGTGAAGCTGTGAGGATAAGCTGTAGATGGGGGTTGCAGAGGTGAGTTGTGGACTGGGGGTGTAACTTGTGGATGGAGGGGGGCAGAGGTGAGATATTACTAGGGTACAAAGGTGAGTTGCGGAGGGGGGGGGGTGCTATTGTGAACTGTGGAAAAAGAGCAGAGTTGAACTGTGGATGGAGGTAGAAAAGGTGGGTTATGGATGAGGAGGTGTGCAGGCGTGCTATGAATGTTGGGCACAGAGTTGAGCTGGGGATGGAGGGAGGGGGCGAAGAGGAAAGCAAAGACCACTGCACTCTGTACACAGGGCTATATGTTGAATAATCCAACCACTCTGTATGTGGGGATTACAGCAGTCAGGAGCATGCAAAATACATCACAGCACACAGAGCTGAGCAGTCAGGGGTATGTCAGGTACATCACATCTGACTGAGTGCAGTGGTCAGACGTATGTAAAATACAGCCTTGTTAAAAGAGAACATATAGCACAGTATACAAGGTAGTGGTTAGGAGTGTGTATCATATGCCTTACACTGCCCAATACATACCGTATTTATCGGCGTATAATACGCACCCCAATATTTGGAGAAAATTTTCAGGAAAAAAGCTTAAATTTAAAATAAACAGCTTTGAACTCAGAACATTTTTTTTTTTTTTTTAATTAAATGATGTCTCACCAGTGCCCATGAATGCAGCCTCATCAGCAGTGTCCAAAAATGCATCCTCATCAGCAGTGTCCATATATGCAGCCCACCAGCAGTGTCCATATATGCAGCCCACCAGCAATGTCCATATATCTTTGCAAAGGCCTTTGACACCGTTCCCCACAAACGCTTACTGTACAAACTAAGGAAGGTAGGTATGGACCATAAGGTGAGTACCTGGATAGAGAACTGGCTCCAGGGGAGGGTACAGAGGGTGGTGATTAATGGGGAGTACTCGGATTGGGCGGGTGTGGAAAGTGGGGTCCCCCAGGGTTCTGTCCTGGGACCAATCCTGTTTAATTTATTCATAAATGATCTGGAGGAGGGGATATCGAGTACAATCTCAGTATTTGCAGATGATACTAAATTAGGCATGCCAATATCTTCTATGCAGGATGTGGAAACCTTGCAAGCGGACCTGAAAAAAATAACGGGGTGGGCAACTACATGGCAGATGAGATTTAATGTTGATTAAATTGATTAAGTAATGCACTTGGGGGCCAGAAACCAGAAAGCAAGCTACTCACTAGGGGGGGGGGGGGGAACCTCTGGGTGAGTCTAGGATGGAAAAGGACTTGGGGGTACTGGTAGACAACAGGCTTGGCAGTGGCATGCAATGCCAAGCCACCGCAAGCAAGGCCATCAGAATACTGGGTTGTATAAAAAAGGGGATTCACTCCAGAAATAAAGAGATTATTCTCCCGCTCTACAAGACTCTGGTCCGGCCACATCTGGAGTATGCTGTCCAGTTCTGGGCACCGGTCCTCAGGAAGGATGTGCTGGAACTGGAGAAAGTCCAGAGAAGGGCAACAAAAATAATTAGGGGAATGGAGGACATCAGCTATGAGGAAAGACTACAAGCACTGAACCTATTCTCTCTGGAGAAGAGACGATTGAGGGGGGATATGATATCAATGTACAAATACTGTACTGGCGACCCGAGCATAAGGAACAAACTATTCAGAGAAAGGAGATACAATAAGACACGTGGCCACTCACTAAAACTTGAGGAAAGGCGGTTTAACCTTAAAGTGCGTAAGGGGTTCTTCACTGTAAGAGCGGTAAGGATGTGGAATTCTCTTCCACAAGCAGTCGTATCAGCAGGGAGCATTGATAGTTTCAATAAACTATTAGATGGACACCTTAAAGACCACAACATACAGGGGTATACAATGTACGGTTAAAAGCAAACACACACACACACATCATAGGTTGAACTGGATAGACTGATGTCTTTTTTCAACCTCACTAACTATGTAACTATATGCAGCCCACCAGCAGTGTCTATAAATGCAGCCCACCAGCAGTGTCCATAAATGCAGTCCACCAACAGTGTCCATAAATGCAGCCCACCCACCAGCAATGTCCATAAATGCAGCCCACCCACGAGCAGTGTCCATAAATGCAGCCCACCAGCAGTGTCCATAAATGCAGCTCACCAGCAGTGTCCATATATGCAGCCCACCAGCAGTGTCCATATATGCAGCCCACCAGCAGTGTCCATATATGCAGCCCACCAGCAGTGTCCATAAATGCAGCCCACCAGTAGTGTCCATAAATGAAGCCCATCAGCAGTGTCCATATATGCAGCTTCGCAAGTGCAATGTCCAAATATGCAGCCTCGCAAGCGCCATTGGAACTGACCAAATTTTTTTTAAAAAAGAGCGGGAAGCAGCGCCGAAAGCAGAAGGGGCGGGGCGGGCCGGGCCGAGGAGAAGGAAGGACTAGCTGTCATAAGAGCAGAAGGGAACGGGACGGGCCGAGGAGAAGGAAGAACTAGCGAGCGCAGTCATCGGAAGTCCCGCCTCCTCTGCCGAGACGTGTGAAATCTGTCATAGGCGGGACTTCCGATGACTGCGCTCGCTCGTTCTACCTTCTCCTCGGCCCGGCCCGCCCCCTTCTGCTCTTATGACAGCTCGTCCTTCCTTCTCCTCGGCCCGGCCCGCCCCTTCTGCTCCCGGCAATGCTTCCTGGCCGTTTTTTTTTTAATATCGGCGTATAACACGCACTGCTGCTTTTTCCTCCTTTTTTAGGAGGAAAAAGTGCGTGTTATACGCCGATAAATACAGTACTTCTGAGTCCTGTACTCTGTGTGCTTCGCTTTTCTGAACCTTCTACAATACACAGTTCTGAGCCTTGATCACACCCACTATTTGGCAACCATGTCATTTTCACCTCTGAGGAAGGTGGCTGAAGGCGGGGTTGTGGGCATGGTTGGGATGGGGAGTTGGCCGGGGAGGGTTAGTTCCAGCACCTATTTTCTGAGAAAAAAAGCCCTGTATATATACTGCTCAAAAAAATAAAGGAACACTTTGAAAACACATCAGATCTCAGTGGGAAAAAATATCATGCTGGATATCTATACAGATATGTGGACTGGGTAATGCGCTAGGAACATAAGGATGCCACATTGATAGAAATGAAAATGATCAACCTACAGAGGGCTAAATCAAAAAACACCCCAAAAATCTAAGTGAAAAAAATTATGCAGCAGGCTAGTCCATTTTGCTGAAATTTCATTGCAGCAACTCAAAATGGTACTCTGTAGTTTGTATGGCCCCCACGTGCCTGCATGCATGCCTGACAACGTTGGGGCATGCTCCTAATGAGATGACAAATGGTGTCCTGGGGTATTTCCTCCCAGATCTGGACCAGGGCATCAATGAGCTCCTGAACAGACTAAGGTGCAACCTGGCAGTGTCAGATGGATCAAAACATAATGTCCCAGAGGTGTTCTATTGGATTTAGGTAAGGCGAGCATTGGGCCATTCAATGGTATCAATTCTTCATTCTCCAGACTGGCTACATACTCTCATAACACAAGGCTGGGCATTGTTGTGCACCAGGAGGAACCCGGGACCCACTGCACCAGCACAGGGTCTGACAATGGGTCCAAGGCAGGGTCTGACAATGGGTCCAAGGCTTTCATCCCAATACCTACAGTAATGGCAGTCAGGGTGCTATTGTCTAGCCTGTAGAGATCTGTGCGTCCCTCTATGCATATGCCTCCCCAGACCATTACTGGTCATGCTGAAGTATAGTAGTATAACGTTCTCCATGGCTTCTCCGGACCCTTTCACATCTTTCACATGTGCTCAGGGTGAACCTGCTCTTATCTGTTAGAAGCACAAGGTGCCAGTGGCAGACCTGCCGATTCTGGTGTCCAATGTCAAATGCCAATCAAGCTCCACAGTGCCGGGCAGCGAGTGCAAATTAAACTGCTAGAAAAAAAGCTAGACAACAACAAACAGCTAGACAGTGGATTGGAGAAGTCAGTGGACTACTGCTGCAGTAGTGCACTCACTGCAACGATTTTAAATCACTACTGCAGTGATAGTCAGTGCAAATTAAACTGTTAGAAAAAAGCTAGACAACAACAAACAGCTAGACAGTGAGTGGATTGGAGGAGTCAGTGGACTACTGCTGCAGTAGTGCGCTCACTGCAATGATTTTAAATCACTACTGCAGTCAGTGCAAATTAAACTGCTGGAAAAAAGCTAGACAACAAAAAACAGCTATTCCAATCTATAAAGAGAAGCGCACGCAAACCTCGGGCAATAATTCTTTATTATAGGACAATAACACAGTACAGTAGAAATGCACTCACACTTTGTCTTTATGGCAATCGCATAACGGCATTCCAACAGGAGCTACTCGCTCCTCCCGTCCCTCCAGATGGTGACTCTCCGGTCTCCTCATCCGCGGCTGCCGCCGCTGTTACCCCGCTCTCCTCCACTTCCTGTATTGCCGGGTCACCGGGTGTCAGTTCCAGTGCGCCTGAGCACTATACCGACGTAATCTACGGCGACTCAGGGAAGCCGAAGCCACAAGCTGTACGGAGCTTCAAGGTGGAGGGTTCAAAACACGGGTACACTGCATCTGCTGTTGCTATGGACTACAGGAAGTGGAGGAGAGCGGGGTAACAGCGGCGGCAGCCGCGGATGAGGAGACCGGAGAGTCACCATCTGGAGGGACGGGAGGAGCGAGTAGCTCCTGTTGGAATGCCGTTATGCCGTTATGCGATTGCCATAAAGACAAAGTGTGAGTGCATTTCTACTGTACTGTGTTATTGTCCTATAATAAAGCATTATTGCCCGAGGTTTGCGTGCGCTTCTCTTTATAGATTGGAATTGCCTTATATCCGCCCCCCCAGTGGAGTGTGAGAGGAGCAGCAGCAACCAGGACATCACAGCTTAAAGGCATACATCCAAAGAAGGTGGACACATGGACAGCGCCATGGGCTGGTGAAGTACTCCTCCATGTATATGTTGTATATCAGCATGTGCAGGAGCTGTTCTTTTTGATAACGAAAAACAGCTAGACAGTGAGTGGATTGGAGGAGTCAGTGGACTACTGCTGCAGTAGTGCACTCACTGCAATGATTTTAAATCACTACTGCAGTCATTGCAAATTAAACTGCTAGAAAAAAAGCTAGACAACAAACAGCTAGACAGTGGATTGGAGGAGTCACTGGACTACTGCTGCAGTAGTGCACTCACTGCAATGATTTTAAATCACTAACTGCAGTCAGTGCAAAACTGCTAGAAAAAAAGCTAGACAGTGGGGAGTCAGTGGACTACTGCTGCAGTAGTGCACTCACCCACTGCAATAATTTTAAATCACTACTACACTACTGCAGTGATTGCACTGCAATAGTGATTTAAAATTATTGCAACAGTAAGTGACGCACTACTGTAGCAGTAGTCCACTGACTCCAATCCACTGTCTAGCTTTTTTTCTAGCAGTTTTGCACTGACTGCAGTGCAGCGCAGTCAGTGGAAAACTGCTAGAAAAAAAGCTTGACAAAAGCTAGACAGTGGAATGGATTGGAGTGGAGTGGAGTGGACACTAGTACTATACTACTACACTTTCAATACTCCCAGTTAAGTAGAACAATTTTATAGTGCAGAAAGCATAACATTTCCGCATGTTCACCAGTTAAACGGCTTCTTTTTTTCATAAATTGCTGCCACTTCGCTAAAAACATGCTCACTTGGTACCAAGGAAGGAGGTGCAGAAAGGTATCTTCTAGCATGAGAAGCAAGTCTTTTGTAGCATGCCTCATTTTCTTTCCAGCACTGAAGAGGATCACAACTTCTTCTGTCAATTAATGGTTCATTCAAATAGGGATGAAGTTCATCATTCAGGCTCATTATTGCAGATTCAGAAGAATCCTCCGCATGAGGCCCCAATAAATAACTGCATCTTTTTGACCACAATGAAGTTTCTCTTCTGTCCGTTGTCTTTTTGGACATTTTTCTCTTTTTGAAGCATCCTGCTCTTCCACATTACAAACCTGCTCTTCTTGACTTTTCTTTGCGGCAGGATCCTCCTGCACCTCCTGTTGAATATCTTCTGTCAGGCATTGTTTTGCCTCGGCCAATACATCATCAGAAGGGAAAGGATGGTTCTTGTATCGAGGACCCAAAAGACATGCAGGCACAACATTTTTATTCTTTTCATGCTTTTCAAAACGTTTGGCGAGGCTGTCCCTCATGACCTGCCTTCATGTTTTATTGCCACGTGTGTTGGGTCCTTCATTCTGTTGAAAAAGCATCTTCAGCACTCTCACACATGGGATGACAGATGACACAGATGAGTCGTAATGACTCACCTCTAGTGTCACTTCCTCTATGGGGAGGAGGGTCTCAATGACATTGGCTACATTGTCCCACTGATCAGCAGTAGGACAAGAATATCCTCTATATTAACCTGAATATATGGTAAGAGCTCGCTTCTGCTCCAGCATTCTTTGCAGCATGTGAAGTGTTGAGTTCCATCGCGTTGAAACAGCGTTAATCAAGCTGTCTTTGGGTACGCCAAGGTCTTCCTGAATGCACCTCAGTCGCTGCTTGGCAAGGATTGAATGGTGGAAATGGCCTGCGCACCTCTTCAGCATGCTAATTATGTCAAGCACAGCTCTCTGGTTTGACAGACCATCATTTACCACCAGTTGGAGGGTGTGTGCCAAGCAACTGAGGTTTGACATTTCAGCAAGTATCATTCCTTTCACCATGTTCGCTCCGCTGTCTCGAAGCACAAGCATCATTCGGTCTTTGGTGATTCCCCATTCTTCTAGCATGCCTAGAAACCTTTCTCCAATGTACTCCCCAGTGTGGGATCCTTGCATCACTTTTGTATTCAACACCAAATGCCTTCTTGTCCATCCGCTGTCAATGAAGTGGCATGTAAGACTCATTAGTGATTCTGTTTGTCCTGACCACCAGTCAGTCATGAATGAGAGTGAGTTGCCAGCATTCTCTGGTTTCAGCATAGCATACTTTCTCAATGACCTTTTGGTGAATCTTTCCCAGCATTTCGGTTTGATAATACTTATCACTCTTCATTGTGTACCTTGGCTCAAGTATGGACATCAACCGCATAAATCCAGAGTCAGACACCATTGTTGACACCATTGATTACTCTGTCCAGCAGTTGGGATCTTCCATCCGATTTTAGCCACCTGTTTCTTTTCTGAAACATATCTTTTATTGTTGCCAGTGATAGTGATGTTTCACCTTGTGATTCATTTTGTTTTTTCTGTGCTGCATGACACAATTCAACATGATGAACTCTTAGATGGGCCCAAAGATTTGACTTATTTTTGGTTTTTGCAGTTTTTGATCCCATGCTTACATTGTTTGTGCACGGGTTGCACACTGCTTCTGGAGATGGAGATGAGAAGTAGTCCCAGACCACACTTTTAATTTTTTTTATCAGCATCCATCTAAATTGAAATTTGAAAGATACTACTGAAATTGAATACAGGCTAAAAAAAACCTGGCTGACTGGCATCCTGTGGTGATGAGTGGCTGGCACCCTTTGGTGGGTGGCTGGCTGGCTGGCACCCTTTGGTGGGTGGCTGGCTGTGGCTGGCACCCTGTGGTGGGTGGTTGGCTGGCTGGCACCCTTTGGTGGGTGGATGGCTGGCAGGCACCCTTTGGTGGGTGGCTTGCTGGCACCCTTTGGTTGGTGGTTGGCTGGCTGGCACCCTTTGGTGGGTGGCTGGCTGGCGCCCTTTGGTGGGTCACCTGTGCTTCCATGAAGCAGATGGTACTGAACAATTTTAACCGCTTGCCGACAAGCCGCCATAGTTTTCCTGCGGCAGGTCGACCATGTCCTGAGAAACAACGTATCTGTACATCGCTTCGCGGGCCCGCCCATTCGCCAAGGGGGAAGCTAATCAGCGGGTCCGGGTTTCTGTGTTCCTCTTATTTAGAAACACAGGTCTCTATGATCATGCAGCAAGCCTATCCTCCTCACAGTTAGAAAGCACCTCCTAGGTACACATTTAACCCTTTGATCACCCCTGGTGTTAACCCCTTCCCTGCCAGTGTCATTAGTACAGTAACAGTGAAAATGTTTAGCACTGATTACTGGTCCCCCCAAAAGTGTCAAAAATGTCAGGTGTCCGATCTGTCCCCGCAATGTTGCAGTCCTGCTAAAAATCGTTGATCGCCGCCATTACTAGTAAAAAATAAATAAAAAATGGCATAAATCTTTCCACTTTTGCGCAAACCAATTAATATACACTTATTGGGATTTTTTTTTTTAACCAAAAATATGTAGCAGAATACAAATTGGCCTAAAATGGTGAAAAAAATTTGATTTTTTAATTTTTTTTATTGGGAATGTCATATAGCAGAAAGTAAAAAATATTGTTTTTTTTTTCCAGAAATGTCACTCTTTTTTTGTTTATGGCCCAAAAAATAAAAATTGCACAGGTGATCAAATACCACCAAAAGAACGCTCTTTTTGTGGGAAAAAAGAGGACATCAATTTTATTGAGGTACAGCGTCGCACGACCGCACAATTGTCAGTTAAAGTAACGCAGTGCTGTATCACAAAAAATGGCCTGGTCATTGGTTAAACATTTATTTCAGCAATGCGCTTGTTTTAATCCTTTATTTGCCATGATGTAGGATATGTCCTTAGCAGTTAAAAGTTTAGGATTGTACTATGAACTGACAGATTTGTTTTCAGTTAGTAATTTATCACTGTAAAGTTAACATCGGTTCAATGGGGTTTCACATTCGCTAGTGCTACGGTTAGCATTTTCCCTAATGAATAACCCCTATAAAGTTCCAGATTGACGGAGGAGATTCTTCCACCTGTACACATGGATGCCAGTTCTTTTCAGTTCCAAGGTTCCTATTTGAGTTCTCAGTCTTCACTAATACTAAAACTGTAGACTGCTCATTTTTCTGTGTACAGAAGCAGTGGCTTCAGTTGAACTAACTGGCGGTGCACCGTTGATCTTTAGTACAGCGCTGCGATGGAGCATATTGATTTATATGAATCTGGCATCCATCAGCGTTCTGCTAAAGTAAAGTACAATGTTCCTGTTTTCACTTAGGTCTAAGAGATGAAATGTTAATGTGAATTGCAAACAGTGCAGATTAAGTAGCTTATGTCAAACAGTCAGGAATGGATAAATGGCTTGGACAAAAAAAAAAAAGTAGGGGTATACAGTACATCTTTTTACGTTGTGTCTATAATTCTGTTCATGCATAAATCTCAAATTTGCTACCATTATTGCCATTTTTTTTACATTATTGAGATCTATCAACATGCACTGAACAGTATGTGTTCATGTACTTCATAGGAGAAAAAAAAATCTCTTGCAAGGATTTGATTGTGGATGCGATTCTGTTCCCCTGAGAAGAAGGGTGCCTCATTATATGGGATCAGCACCTTCCAAAGGAGAGAAGTAACTGGAAGGGACTGCCTCATGACCACCCATTACAGTTGGGGAATTTGAGTTTATGCAGTCTGTGTTTTGTTTGCAAACACCCCTTTATTTGGGATTCCAGAAAGACATTTGTGGTGTGTGTGCTCTCTCTGTCTTTTTCCTTGGTCGGAGCTGGTAAATCCAGGACCCCCCTTTCGTTTTCCATCATATGGTTCCTGGTGCTCCATATATCTCTCTCCCCCCTTGGGATTTTGCATTAACAGGATCCCCTAAAGAAGCTACAAGCGAAACGAGTAGCGATCCTGTGATTCGTTGAGATACCCATGGAACCTAGACACCCTCAATAATATTTGCACGTCTTTTTCCTTGGTCGGAGCTGGTAAATCCAGGACCCCCCTTGCGTTTTCCATCATATGGTTCCGGGTGCTCCATATAGCTCTCTCCCCCCTTGGGATTTTGCATTAACAGGATCCCCTGATGAAGCTACAAGCCAAACGCTTAGTGATCCTGTGATTCCTTGAGATACCCGTGGGACCTAGACACCCTCAATAATATTTGCACGATTCACATATATACTGTATAGTACAGGTATTTCTATAGGTCTCCCTTGTGTACTTTGTTATTACTGGGAGAGATCTTGTTTCACAATGGGGAGATATTGTTTTGTACTTTTGTGTATTTTCATACATTCATGAATTGATTTTAGTATCTTTTTAACAATGTCTAAATAAAATGAATTTTTATTGTATTTATACTTGAGTTCTTCCATGGGGTTATTAGTGGCTACCTTTAAAGTCCCATTTCCTTTTCCGCCTTTTTTGTCAACATGGTGATGTGGAGCCACAGTGATTTGAGTCCTGTCTCATACTTTTCTACTATGTACAAGGATTTGATTGCTATCAACTGATCAAACAACCCATGTTTGACAATTTGTAGATCATCTACACACACATGCACTAAAAGCACGTGTAAAAAAAATGGTCGCATAAATATGCGATCAGCAGCACATGTTCAAAACATGAGTACTTTGTCAAAGGTAGTGCAAATATGAACAAACACTATTTATCATTCCGAATAGTGATTAAAGTGCTCTGTGCAAATATATACTTAAAAAACAAAAAATATATATATTACAGTGCAATCACAGTCCCCACAAAAAGTCCAACATTAGCAATGTGCAGATTCCTTTAAATATTCCACCAAGTGAACACATTCCTTCAAAAATACAAAGTGCAAATTCTTCTTGAATAGCAGTGATGGTGACACCCTCCGTGCTGGGAAAATGGCAGAAATGCACACTCACCAGATGATGATGACCCCTCTTACCTTATGGCAAGTAGAGGTCCAGATAAGCCTGAAAGATCTCCTCGATCTAAATGGGATTCTTGATTTATCCTCCCAGAGGATCCTGAGATCCCTATCTAAAAGCCGGCAGCTTTTAGATAGGGATCTCAGGAGCCACGGACATGAAAAAAGATATTCTCCTCATAGTGTAATAATTAAAAATTATGGCAGTTTATATAAAATGAGGCCCCAAAAGGGCAAATACAATATACAGCATTGGCATAAAGTCGAACTCGTGAGCTTAAAAAAACTCCCGTGCGGCTTCCCGCACTGTACAAGGGAGTCGAGCCTGGTGTGGCGTGCGTTCTGGGATTAAGCGCAAAGTGTAGTGGCATGCGTGATAGCTTGACGCATTTCATCATAGAATTTACGTCATCGGAAGTGATAAGTTACTAAATGAAAACAAAGCTCAAGTTCATAGTACAATCCTAAACTTTTAACTGCTAAGGACATATCCTACATTATGGTAACTAAAGGATTAAACAAGCTCATTGCTGAAATAATTGTTTAACCAATGACCAGGCCATTTATTGCAGTAAGAGGGGTCATCATCATCTGGTGAGTGTGCATTTCTGCCATTTTCCCAGCACGGAGGGTGTCACCATCACTGCTATTCAAGAAGAATTTGCACTTTGTATTTTTGAAGGAATGTGTTCACTTAGTGGAATATTTAAAGTAATCTGCACATTGCTTGTGTTGGACTTTCTGTGGGGACTATGATTGCACTTTCTGTTTTTTATTTGCACAGAGCACTTTAATCACTATTCGGATTGATAAATAATGTTACTAATCGCTGTTACTAATTATAATATCAAATCAATAATTTAAGTGCTAAACTCTTCATGTACGCACGCAACAGCTTTTAGTATAGATAGTTCAAAGTGCCCGACAGGATCATTATGGTGCTTAAGGGGTTGATTTATTGTTAGGGCCCAGGTCAAGGATTAGAGGTTAAAATTTTGGGAACTACAGTAAGTTATAGGGTAAAGGTAAACATGAACTCCAGACAAAATGCTAAATACACAGCTGAAATACCTATATATACACATACAGAAACAATTTTACTAAAAGTGATTGTAAACCCTCACCTAAAACAACCCATTCAGTTTAAAATAGGAATGAGATAAAATATTTTTGTATAAATATAAAATAAATTATAAATATATTTTTTCATAAATGATCACATTCCCTCTGTACTCAGCTGTAAGTGATCACATTCTCTCTGTACTCAGCTGCATTAGAGCTAGGGGAGGAAAAACAGCAGGACACTGAGCTTCCCAGTGAAAGGCTGTGCAGGTGTGTGGGGGGGGGGGGGGGGGTGTCAGGACAAATCTAATCATTGGAGGAGAGGAGCTACAGTTCCCAGCACAGCTAGAATACTGATCACTGTGTGTTCTTCTGCTTAACGTGGTTATTTATTTTTTTCAGTGACTAACATGTCATACTTTCCTGCTCTGTGCAGTGGTGCAGTCCGATCCTCCTCTTCTCGGGTTTCCCACGCTGGTGCTCCTGGCCCCTCCCTCCTGCCGAGTTTCTTCATAGGAACCAACTTGCTACTTGGGCACCCGAATAGGCTCACCCCCGAGCTGCTGCTCTGTGTGTCCATTCACACATGGAGCGCGGCTTGGTCCCGCCCCACTCTCTTTGACTCACTAGCTGTGATTGACAGTAGCCAATAACTCCCACTGCTGCCTCAGCCAACGAGGAGGCAGAGAACTGGGAGAGCCGAGGCTCCCTTGCACAGCGTTGGAGAAAGCTGGGGCTCAGGTAACTATGGGGGGGGAGGGGGAATGCTGCACACAGAATGCACGTTCATGCATAGAATGCAGAAAGATAAAAAACCTTGAGCCTTTACAACCACTTGTTTACATACACTGCATTTTTTTTTTTTATATAGTATGTGTGCATGGTGACGGGAATGCTTTAATTTTTATTTTTTATTTTTTTGTATTTGTTTTATACAGTTCCTTTTTCTTTTTTTTTCTTTTTTACACTTATTTAATTTTTTTTTTTTTTTTTTTTACATTATTGTCTTTACAACCATCACAAGGGGGTTAACAAGCTCACTATGCGATAGCATTAGCAGGCTGATGCATCCTTGGTCACACTAGCCGAAAAAAAACCCAGCTGTGATGCCGAAAGTAACATAATACACACGTCGCTTCCATGGTCACTAGTTGCAGGGGGAAATGGGTAACAGATGTATTATATGTGTTTATGTGTGTGTGTGTGTGTGTGTGTGTGTGTGTGTGTATATACAAATTCATGCTCCCAACTTTGTGGGAACAGTTTGGGATGGTCCCTTCCTGTCAATATGACTGGGCACCAGTGCACAAAGTCTTGACCTCAACCCAATAAAGCACCTATGGAATAAATGAAAGCAGGGACTGCAAGCCAGGCCTCCTTATCCAACATCAGTGCCTGACCTCACAAATGCGCTTTTGGAAGACTGGTCAAACTTTCAGCTCATCTGCATTGTTGGGTCTGGTGTCTCTCATCTTCCTCTTCACAAAACCCCATGGATTCTCTATGGGGTTTAGGTCAGACGTGTTTGCCAGCCAGTCAAGCGTAGTGATACTATGATCATTAAACCAGGTATTGGTGCTTTTGATAGTGTGGGCAGGTGCCAAGTCCTGCTGGAAAATGAAATCAGCATCTCCATAAAGCTGGTCAGCAGAGGGAAGCATGAAGTGCTCTAGAATTTCCTGCCAGAGAGCTGCGCTGATTTTGGACTTGACAAAACACAGTGGACCAGCACCAGCAGGTGACATGGCTCCCTAAATCATCACGGACTGTGGAAAATTTTGCATTTAATTTGGAAATCAAGGTCCCAGAGTCTGGAAGAGTGGAGAGGCACATAATCCAAGTTGCATGGGGTCCAGTGTGAAGTTTCCACAGTCAGTGATGACTTGGGGAGCCATGTCATCAGCTAGTGTTGGTCCACTGTGTTTTATCAAGTCCAAAGTCAGCACAATTCTCTACCAGGAAATTCTAGAGCACTTCATGTCTCCCTCTGCTGAAGGGCTTTATGGAGATGCTGATTTCATTTTCCAGCAGAACACTGCCAAAAGTACCAATAACTGGTTTAATGATCATAGTATCACTGTGCCTGATTGGCCAGCAAACTCGCCTGACCTAAACCCCATAGAGAATCCGTGGGGTTTTATCACAAGGAAGATTAGAGACACCAGACCCGACAATGAGGACAGGTTTAAGGCCCCTAACAAAGAAACCTGGGCTTCCATAACACCTCAGAAGTGCCACAGGCTGATCGCCTCCATGCCATGCCACACTGATGCAGTAATTTATCCAAATGGAGCCCTGACCAAGTATTGAGTACATACTATACTGTACATGGACACACTTTTCAGTAAGCCAACGTTTCTGTATTAAAAATCCTTTTTTTTAACTGGTATTATGTATTAATATAATTTTCTGAGACACTGAATTTTGGGTTTTCACTAGCTGTAAGCCATATTCATCAAAATGAAAGAAATACTTGAAATATATCACTATGTATGTAACGCATCTATGGAAAATAATTGCGTTTCACATTTTGATATGAATTACTGAATTATATTAACTTTTTGCACCGCCGGCGAACATGGCCGCAAAGCTTCAGAGCTCCGCTCCACTCGGGGACACATCAACTGACATCAAGCCTCCTGCTCCCGATCGACACCCGAAACTTACCGCAATACCTCTGCTGTACTTACCGCCACTCCGGGATATGAGGAGACACCGCCTGGATCCCCCGCCGGTACAGAAACTATCGGCCTTCTTCTCTCCCATGCAGCGAGGCAGAAGCCAAGATGGCGCCGCTGCAGGGCTCCGTCCTCCGGCTCAGCATCCCGATCCATCCGAGGTGGGATCTCACCATGAACAGCTACAACTTTGCACTCAGGCAAGTCTCCGGTCTCCTTCCTCCTCCCCTCACTCTGAGCCCTCATCTCCTACGTCCAGGAGCCCGGCCAAATCTAGGCCGAGGTTCGATACCCTTCCCCATGAGGCCTACTCCGCTCCTATTAGTGGCCCCCTCACCAGACCCCTTTCAGGACTTTCCTTCCTCCGATCAGCCACTCTCTGTAGCCTTAATGCTTGACATGCTGCAGACTCTGAGAACCTCCATTCATATGGACACACAATCCTGCCTTAGATAATGCAAAGCGGATATTGCCCATTTAGGAGAAAGGGTTAACCAGGTTGAAATTCAAATGAGTGAAGTTACATCCTCATTCAACTCTCTAGTGGACTTAGTGGACTCACACTCCTCACACCATGAGGTTATTTCCTCTATGCAAGTGAAAATAGCAGATTTAGAGGATAGGTCCCGCAGGAATAACCTGAAGATCCGCGGAATACCCGAAGATGTCCTGCCGCAACAACTCCCTCACTTCGCCAAAGACCTATTCCTGGCAGTTCTTCCATCCCTCACAAACGCAGATCTCACCATTGACAGGATCCACAGAGTTCCTAAACCCTCCTTCCTACCCAAAGAAACCCCCTGTGATGTGCTAATTCGCTTTAATTTCTTTCAAGTCAAAGAAAACCTCCTCTCTGCCTTCTGCCAACGTAAAGACTTACCCCCCCCCTGCCAACCTCCAAGTCCTACCTGATCTCTCCCAATACACCCTCCAAAGACGCCACAATCTTTCTTCTATCACAAAGGCCTTACGCAATCACAAGCTGATATACTGCTGGAAGTACCCAGCTAAGCTGGAAATTTCTCGTGAGGGCTCCAAGCATTTTGTCACCACCATGGAAGAGGGATTACATCTCCTCAGAACCTGGAACATTCTGCCTGAGGAGCACGATGGGCACAATATGGCTGCCCCCCCCCCCCGCCCCCAGCTCACCTGCACCAGGAGTGGCAAATGGTCTCCTACGAGCGGTCCTCCAAGAAGAACAAGGGGGCCAAGGAGGCCCTTTTCCTCGCATCTCCTCCTTTTGACCCCTGAGTGTACAGCGGTACTCGCTGATGTTACCCCCCGCACCATGCAGTGTCAACTGCTCTGGCCCTCCCAAGGCCACTTTTTTACCTTTCACGTTTTCATTTTTTTTTGTGGGTCTTGTGTTTTTGTTATTGACTTGTTTTTTTCAAAAGGTCTTCAGTGCACTTATGGTCGAGCGTAAATGTGAACAGCAAGTCCTGTTTATTGTGCAATCCTCCTCTTGTAACGCTCCTGCGTTTTATGTATGATGTGGATTTACAGCTGCAGAAATATTCCACTTCAGTAGTCATGTAGAGAAACGCTGAGACACCAATCCCAAATCCCAAAGACTCATCATGTGTGGATGATCTCAATTCAGCAAGTAAATACACCTACTCAATAAGAAGTTCCTGGAGTGATCTATGTATATAGTAGTATAGAGGTGATAGGCTGAAGAGACAGGTTGAGTAGAGACGATAGGTGACAGACACTTGAGAGGAATGTTCTTGAGAATGAGATAGTAACAGGTGGGATGCAGATAGGTTAGCAATCATGTATGGTAGTAGATGATAGGATAGCAGATGACATACAGGAGAGACTAACCCAGTGCAAGAGCAGATGATAGTAGGCTCAAGAGCTAGCAATCTAGATAGTGCAGATGTAGTAACAGTCCTTAGTATGCAGAGCTAGACATTGTAAGCTTTAGTATGAAGGTTATTGAGGTTCCCCCTGTGGGGTACTTATCACTAGTAGCAATGTAGCAGAGGAGAGGTTCGACAAGAGCGGATGATCCGGTAGCGGGATACAGGGATCAGCGCAGCGTGGTTCCGTCAGCGAGGTATGCTTGCAAGCATGAGAGCTTCAAGACAGGTTAGCATCAAGGCACAAAGCAGGTTGAACGAACACATGTGAGTGAGAGCTGGTGATTTAAATAGCTGTTCAGTCCGGCGCTCAGTGATGACAGCATCAGTCTTAAAGGGAAACACACCTATATGTGCTTCATCTATCTAGGTAGATGGAACGCACCCGGAAATGATGTGATAGGAGGCACTGAGAGTGCCAGAACCTTACACCTCTACTTTGGTTCTACAGTTGCTCTCCGCCTTTCCCTATGGCTACCACTCTACGTACCTGACATCTCCTCCTCGCTTCAGTCCCTGGTGTTCATGGACCTACCAGTGAACCACCTGTATCTGCTCTTCAGGACACCTGCCCCCCCTCTCCTTTGCCTCTCACTGCAATGACGGAACTCTGACTCTCCTTCTGTCCCCATACCATGGGTGTAAAGGTTGTATCAATTAATGCCCAGGGTCTTAATCACCCGGCCAAGAGGAGATCATTATGGCAAGAGGCTTTACACCTGAAAGCGGACGTTCTCACAGCCCAGGAGACTCACTTTAACATCCATGCTTATCCAAAATGTTTGCATCCGGCCTTCCCTCACATCTTCCAGGCTTCTGCTAGCGAAAAGAAAAGGGGAGTGTTGATCGCCATTCGAGATACTGTCACCTTCTCCCTTACGGACTCCATGATTGATCCTGATGGTCGGTATATAGTTTTAAAATGAATTATTAACAATTTACCGCTTACCCTTGTGTCTGCCTATGCACCAAATACGAGGCAGGTAAAATTTCTCCGTAAACTTTTGAAAAAAGTGTCGCACTCCAGTTATGGTAACCTTATTGTATGTGGTGATTTGAATGCGCCAGTTGAGCCTGGCCTCGACACGTCCTCCCCTCGCGGCAGAGGCTCCCCATCCCAGGCAGCCCTGCTTGAGTCGGAGGATTTGTACGATGCTTGGCGTTGCACTCTACTGACAGATCCTATACTTATTACTCCCCGTGTCACAACTCCTATTCTCGCCTAGATTTCTTTTTAGTAGACAAAATTCTCCTGCAGAGGGTTTCCGAGGCCTCTATCCATGATATCGTGTGGTCAAATCACGCCCCAATATCCCTTCTTCTGGAAGAGGGTAACTCCTTTGCCACGGCGAGAGTGTGGAGGTGTAACATGTCCCTCTTCCAAGACCCTAACACTCAACAACAAATAATCTCCCAACATCTCCAACAATACTTTTCACTCAACTCCTCTTCAGATACCAATGTGTTTAACAATTGGTGTGCCCACAAAGCCTTCATCAGGGGTATACTACTCAAGCTTAATGCCCAAGCCCGTAAAATCCTTCCGCTCCAAACTTGACAACATCCTTGCGGATATCCACACCCTAGATGCCCAGAACCAGGCCTCCCCTCCCAAACCCTAGCGGATAAGATAGCCACCCTCCGCTACTCCCTCAGAGAACTCTTGTCTTCCCAACATGATCAATATATGCGCAAATTGAAACTTGATTACTATGCCAATAATAATAAGGCTGGCAAACTTCTAGCCAACCGCCTCAAGTCCCATAGGTCCAAATCGAAAATTTCCTCCCTGGTCCATCCCCATACCCGTGCTACTCTAACTAACCCCCAGGCGATAGCTGACGCATTCTCAGATTATTATGGCTCCCTGTACAACTTATCCTCCTGCACATCTACACTTCAGCCTTCTGAAGCCAACATTGCCGATTTCCTCTCCAAAATTCGCCTGCCTTCCCTATCAACATCCCAACTTGAATGCCTGAATCTCCCCTTCACTGATGAGGAGATTTACAAGGTGGTCTGCTCCCTGCCCAATGGCAAGTCCCCAGGTCCTGACGGTCTATCCTCAGAATACTTTAAAACCTACCTCCCTCTTCTGTCCCCCCACCTCCTCCCAGTGTTCCAATCGGCGGCTTCCAGTGGTTCCTTCCCCAAAGAAATGCTGTTAGCCCATGTTGTCGCCATCCCTAAACCTGGAAAGCCCCCAGACACCCCTTCAAACTTTCACCCCATATCACTCCTAAATGTGGATGTGAAAATATACGCCAAATTATTAGCAAACAGACTCCACCTGGTACTCCCCTCCCTCATTGCCCTGGACCAATCTGGCTTTATGCTTGGCCGCCAACCTTCAGACGCCACCCGTCATATGATCAACCTCATTCACCATGCCAAATCTAGTCAGACGCCTTCTCTCCTTCTTTCAATAGATGCGGAGAAGGCGTTCGACCGGGTCCATTGGGGTTACCTTACAGCAACATTGCACAAATTTGGTTTCCAGGGACAGATCTTGTCCTCCATACTAGCGTTGTACTCATGCCCCTCTTCCAAAGTTCTGACCAACGGTATGTTCTCTAAATTGTTCGAGATAACAAATGGCACCCGTCAAGGCTGCCCCCTTTCACCTTCTATCTTCAACCTAGCCATAGAACCCTTAGCCGAAGCAATTTAGGTCACATCCACACATCACGGGTTTCAAACTGAACCACAAATCCCACACCATCAACCTTTTTAGCAGACGATATCATCTTTTCCCTCTAAAACCCCACTGTATCCCTCCCCTTTGCTCACAAACTCCTCCAAGAATTTAGTGCTATCTCCTTCTACAAGGTGAATTTTTCTAAATCAGTGATTCTGGACCTAGGAGTTAACGCCCACGCTAAATTACATCTTACCTCCTCCCTCCCCTACTCTTGGACTGATCAAAGCATAATATATTTAGGAATTTCCCTAGCCCCCCTCTATTCCCAAAATGTCATATTTAAATTTAGACCACCTTCTCCTTCAACTTGCTAAAGACCTGGCAGCCTTGGCCAAACATGAACTTCCGTGGGTGGGCAGGGTTGCCACGTTCAAAATGCTCCTCTTACCTAAAATCCTATACCTCTTCAGAACGCTCCCCATCCCCCTTTCTACTCCCCAAATCAACAAATTGTCCGTTTGCATGAAGCCCTTCTTGTGGCAGGGGAAGAAAGCCAGATGATGTGCCCTCAAATACCTTACACTCCATAGGCGAGCGGGGGGCCTAGGTCCACCTGACATTGGGGACTACTACTCAGCCTCCATCCTGGCTCAACTACCCGCTGGTTTGCTGACCAAAGCCTGTTCATTCACGTCTGACCTCTCCCTTCTACTTTTAGCGGATTCCTGGAAACCACTTAATCTCACTAATCTATCCCCTCCCACACGTGCCTCTATCCTGGCGTGGAGATCTCTACTCTCCCACTCCTTGAATAACGTTAACAACACTAAAATTAGGCTCCCCCTCAGGATACTGGAATCTCTAATTCCACATCTCTCCCTTACCATGTTTCAGTCGGCTGACATTTTATGGATTGACCAGCTCTATGCAGGTGACAAATTATTATCTTTCGAAACCCTGTCCTCGAGACACAGCCTACCGAGTAAGGCCCTTTACTCCTACACCCGCATTTCATCCTTCCTTCTCAAACACCCTGCTCCTACTGTTAAACTGGACTTTCATGCTTGGAATCATATATCGAACCCTAAACCTCATACTAAAGGCATCACCCACTTCTACTCTCTGCTCAACCACAAAACTCAATTGTCTAAGACCCCCTCATGAAGGCTTGGGAGACCGACCTTACCAGGGAATTCTCTCTTCACCAATGGGCTTCGGCCCTTAAACGACCTTATAC